>NC_037677.1:37499911-37586106 GCF_003255815.1 Theropithecus gelada
TGTTCACTCTGATGGTAGTTTCTTTTGCTGTGCAGAAGCTCTTTAGTTTAATTAGATCCCATTTGTCAATTTTGGCTTTTGTTGCCGTTTGTTTGTTTGTTTCAATTGTATTTAGCTCTGCTCTGATCTTCATTATTTCTTCTCTTCTACTGGGTTTGGATTGTTCTTGTTGCTCTAGTTCCTTGAGGTGTGGCCTTTAATTGTCTCTTTGTGCTGTTTCAGACTTTTTGAGGTAGGCATTTAATGCTATAAACTTTCCTCGTAGCATTGTTCTTGCTGTATTCCTGAGGTTATGATAGGTTTTGTCACTATTATCATTCAGTTCAAATAATTTTTTTTGAGATAGAGTTTTGCTTTGTCATCCAGGCTGGAGTGCAATGGTACAATTTCAGCTCACCACAACCTCCACCTCCCAGATTCAAGCGATTCTCCTGTCTCAGCCTCCCGAGTAGCTGGGATTACAGGTATGCACCACCACGCCTGGCTAATTTTGTATTTTTGAGAGAGACAGGGTTTCTCCATGTTGGTCAGGCTGGTCTCAAGTTCCCGACCTCAGGTGATACACCCACCTCAGCCTCCCAAAGTTCTGGGATTACAGAAGTGAGCCACCATGCCCAGCCCAGTTCAAATAATTTTTTAATTTCCATTTTGATTCCATTGTTGACCCAAGGATCTTTCAGGAGCAGATTATTTAATTTACATGTATTTGTATAGTTTTGAGTGTTCCTTTTGGAGCCAATTTTATTTCACTTTGTTCTGAGAGAGTACTTGATATAATTTCAATTTTGTTAAATTTATTGAGACTTGTTTTATGGTCTATCATATTGTCTATCTTGGAGAATGTTCCATGTGCTGAAGAATAGAATGTAAATTCTGAGTTGTTGGGTAGAATGCTCTGTAAATATCTGTTAAGTGGATTTGCTCTAAGGCATAGTTTAAGTTCATTGTTTCTTTGTTGACTTTCTGTCTTGTTGACTTTCAGTCTAGTGCTGTCAGTAGTGTATTAAAGTCCCCCACTATTATTGTGTTGCCATCTATATAATTTCTTTGGTCTAGTAGTAATTATTATTATTATTATTATTTGAGACAGTCTAATTCTGTCACCCAGGCTGGAGTGCAGTAGTGCCATCTTGCCTCAATGCAACCTTCACCTCTCATGTAGCTGGGATTATAGGCATGCACCACCACACCCAGATAATTTTTCTATTTTTAGTAGAGATAGGGTTTCATCATGTTGGTCCGGCTGATCTCCAACTCCTGGCCTCAAGTGATCTGCCTGCCTCGGCCTCCCAAAGCACTAGGATTACAGGTGTGAGCCACCACACCCAGCCAGTAGTAATTGTTTTTTAAATTTGGGAGCTCCAGTGTTAGATGTATGTATATTTAGGATTGTCATATTTTCCTGTTGGACTAATCCTATTATTATTATATAATGTTCTCTTTGTCCTTTTTAAACTATCATTACTTTAAAGTCTGTTTTGTCTGATATAAGAATAGCAACTACGGCTCAATTTTGGTTTCCATTAGCATGGAATATCTTTTTCCACCCCTTTACCTTACGTCAGTGTGAGCCTTTGTGTGTTAGGTGAGTCATTTGAAGACAACTGATACTTGGTTGGTGGATTTTTATCCATTATGCCATTCTTTATCTTTTAAGTGAAACATTTAGGCCATTTAGATTCAACATTTCTATTGAGATGTGAGGTACTGTTCTATTCATCATGCTAGTTGTTACCTGAATACCTTGTTTTGTTTTCATGGTGTTATTGTTTTATAGGCCCTATGAGATTTATGCTTTGAGGAAGATCTATTTTGGTATATTTTTCGGTTTTGTTTCACGATTTAGAACTCCTTTTAGCATCTCTTATAGTGCTGGCTTGGTAGTGGAGAATTATCTCAGCATTTGTCTGAAAAAGAGCTTATCTTTCTTTCATTTATCAAGCTTAGTTTTGCTGGATACAAAGTTCTTGGCTGATAATTATTTTGTTTAAGGAGGCTAAAGATAGGACCTCAGGCAGGGTGTGGTGGCTCATGCCTGTAATCCCAGCACTTTGGGAGGCCGAGCGGGGTGGAACACGAGGTCAAGATATCAAGACCATCCTGGCCAACATAGTGAAACCCCATCTCTACTAAAAATACAAAAATTAGCTGGGCATGGTGGTGCATGCCTGTAATCCCAGCTACTCGGGAGGCTGAGGCAGGAGAATTGCTTGAACCTGGAAGGAGGAGGTTACAGTGAGCCAAGATCATGCCACTGCACTCCAGACTGGACCAAATCCCTCTGGCTTATAGGGTTTCTACTGATAAATCTGCTGTTAATTCAATAGGTTCTCCTTTATGTTTTAGCTGATGCTTTTGCCTCACAGCTCTTAAGATTATTTCATTTGTCTTGACTTTAGATAACCTGGTGGTTATGTGCCTAGGTGATGATCTTTTTGTGATGACTTTCCCAGTTGTTCTTTGAGTTTCCTGCATTTGAATGTCTAGATCTCTAGCAAGGCCAGGGAAGCTTTTTAAAAATTATTATTCCCTCAAATATGTCTTCCAAACTTTTAGATTTCTCTTCTTCCTCAGGAACACCAATTATTCTTATGTTTGGTCATTTATCATAATCCCAAATTTCTTGGAAGCTTTGTTCATTTTTTAAAAGTTCATTTTTTAAAAATTCATTTTTTCTTTGTCTTGTCTCATTATGTTAATTTGAAAGCCTCGTCTTTGAGCTCTGAAGTTCTTTTTTCTACTTGTTCTAGTCTATTATTGAAACTTTCCAGTGTATTTTGTATTTCTCGAAGTGTGTCTTTCATTTCTAGAAGTTGTGTTTGTGTTTTCTTTATGATATCTATTTTTCTGGAGACTTTTAAATCTATATCCTGTATCGTTTTTAAAATTTCTTTAAGTTGGTTTTCACCTTTTTGTGGGTGGCAAGCCACCCAGGTGCCAAGGCAAGAGACTGAGGGCACAAGCTGTTCCAGTGTAATAAAGAAAATATATAGAATAAGAATAGTTATACCAGAAATAGATTATATATTATTATATATGAAGATTATTAATCATTAGTTTGTAGCATTACTCTTTATTCCAATATTATAATAATCTTTGTTCTACAATTATATCCTAGGAAAAACCAGGCCATACAGAGATAGGAGCTGAAGGGACATAGTGAGAAGTGACGGGAAGACAAGTGTGAGCCCTCTGTCATGCCTGGACAGGGCCACTAGAGGGCTCCTTGGTCTAGTGGTAATGCCAGTGCCTGGGAGGGCACCTGTTACTTAGCAGACCTTGGTCTAGTGGTAGTGCCAGTGCCTGGGAAGGCACTCGTTACTTAGCAGACCGGGAAAGGGAGTCTCCCTTTCCCCTGGGGGAGTTAAAGAAGACTCTGCTCCACCATCTCTTGTGGAAGGCCTGACATCAGTTAGGCTTGCCTAAAGCCATCCAGAGGCCTAACCTTCTCCCTGTGATGCTGTGCTTCAGCCCTTATGCTCCTGGTCCACTTTCATGTTCCGTCCTGTACACCTGGCTCTGCCTTCTACATAACAGTAGCAGAATTAGTGAAAGACTTTAGTACTTTAGAATTAGCGAAAGTCTTTGAAATGCATAGAAGAAATAATGACGTGAGCTGTCCCCTCTCTCTCTCTGCCTTGGCTACTAAACAGGGAAGGGCCCTCTGTCCGGTGGACATGTGACTCGCATGACCTTACCTATCACTGGAGATGGCTCACACTCCTTACCCTGCCCCCTGCCTTGTATCCAATAAATAACAGTGCAGCCGGGCATTCAGGACCACTACCCGTCTCTCAGTCTAGGTGGTAGCGGTTCCCTGGGCCCAGCTGCCTTTTCTTCTATCTCTTTGTCTTGTGTCTTTATTTCTATGATCTCTCATCTCCGCACATGAGGAGAAAAATCCACAGGCCCAGTAGGGCTGGACCCTACACTTTCTCTGGTACCTCCTTGAGTAGCTTAATAATTAACCTTCTGAATTCCTTTTCTGGCAATTCAGAGGTTTCTTGCTGGTTTTGTTCCATTGCTAGAGAGCTAGTGTGACTTTTTAGAGGTGTTGAAGAACCTTGTTTTTTCATATTACCAGAGTTACTTTTCTTGTTCCTTCTCATGTGGGTAGATTATTTCAGGGGAAAGATCTGGAACTCAAGGGCTGCTGTTTAGGTTCTTTTGTTCCACCAGGTGATCGCTTGATGTGGTGTTCTCTCCCTTCCCCTGGGATGGGGGCTTCCTGAGATTTGGACTGCAGTGATTGTTACTGCTACCCAGCAGAGCTACTGGGCTCTGGGCTAGTATTGGGGATTGTCTGCAAAGAGTCCTGTGATGTGATCTGTCTTTAGGTCTCCCAGCTGTGGATACCAGCACCTGCTCCAGTGAAGGTGGCAGGGGAGTGAAGTGGACTCTGCAGGAATCGTTGGTTGTAGTTTTGTTTAGTGCACTGTTTTTCTTGAATGCTGGTAATCCTAGCAGTGAAGTTGTCATGTGGACAGATTCAGGAACCTCTGGTTAGCCATGTTGTAGGCAGTGGAATTAGCTGTTGTTTTCTCCTTCTTTGGAGCAGGGTTGTTTTCTTATGAGTTGCTATAATGGCTTCAGTTGGGTGACCTCCAGCTAGGAAGTGGCGCTTTCAAGAGAGCACTAGCTGTGGTAGAAGGGGGATATAAGCTTGCCCTATGTTGGTCAGGATAAGTATTCAGGCTTCTCAGGTGATGGGCAGGGCCATAGAGCTCCCAAGAGTTTATGTCTTTTGTCTTCAACCATTGGGACAGGTAGAGCAAAACTATCAGATGGGAGCAGGGTTAGATGAATCTGAGCTCAGACTCTCCTTTGGGGCTTGCTGAGGCCACTGTCCGGTATGGGGGGTGTGGTTCTCAGGCCAATGGAATTATGTTCCCAGGAGGATTATGGCTGCCTCTGCTGTGTCATCCTGGTTGCCAGGGAAATGGGAGAAATCCAGCAGTGATTGGCTTCCTCCAACTTCCGTGCAGCCAGCAAGGCCAGTCTCATTCCTGCTGTGCCCTGGCAACAGCACCGAGTTTATATTCAGGCAGCTGGCATGCAGGGCTGAGCTCTTGCCCCAGGCTGTAAGCTTCCCTCCTGAGAAGGCTAGCAGGACTTTCAGGCCTTGCCCCCCTCCCTGTCTGCCTAAACCTTTGGCTGTAGCTTCTGAGCTCCTATCTGCACTTCCTGTTCACACCCTGAATTCTGCTCAGAAAAATTCGTGCTTGGTCAAAATTATTAAAAAGTTCAGCTAGAATCTTCTTTCACCCTTTAACCCTTCCCTAATTCCTCTGGCTTGGCCTTCCCCAAGGACCCCTGTGAGATAAAGTTAGGGATGGTTTCCTTGAGCTCAAACTGGGGACTGGGAGTGCCAACAAGGCTTTTCCCGCTGCTTTTTCTACTTTTTAAATTTTGCTCAGCTCCCTAAATCTGTTTTAGCTCTAGGTAAAGTTAAATTCTTCTCCTGTGATCTGGATTTTCAGGTTTCCTAGTGGGGATGTGTGTTTGGAGGCAGGCTTTCCCCCTCTCACATGTTGGGAACTCACAGTTTTTCTACTGTCTCATAGAGTTTGCAACAGCAAACTGCTTCTTTCAGAGGGTCTGTGAATTCTTTCAGTTTTCCTGATACGTTCCTGCAGTGGTTCTTGGAGCAAAATTTCACGATATGAGTCTCTACAAGCTGTTCTGTTCATCCAAGTGGGAGCTGCACGTTAGTCCTGTCTCCTGTCTGCCATTTTCTTTCTCACTGCACCCTCTTAGGTTTTTTTCCTGTTTTTTTTTTTTCTTTTTTCTGAGACAGAGTCTCCCTCTGCCATCCAGGCTGGAGTGCAGTGGCATGATCTTGGCTCACTGCAATCTCCACCTCCCAGGTTCAAGCAATTCTCGTTCCTCAGCCTCCTAAGTAGCTGGGATTACAGGCACCTGGTCTTTTTAAAAATTTTTTATTTTTATTTTTATTTTTAGTAGAGACAGGGTTTCACCAGGTTGGCCAGACTGGTCTCAAACTTCTAACCTCAAGTGACCTGCCTGCCTCAGCCTCCCAGAGTGCTGGAATTACAGGCATGAGCCACTGCCCCGGACTACATTTTTAAAGACTTCTTTTGTGGCCTAACATATCTGTTCTGGAGTAGGTTCTGTGTGTATACTTATGAGGAATGTGTATTTTTCTGGGGTTGGATGTATTGTCGTATGTACGTCATTCAGGTCCAATTGATCTAAAGCAAGCTTGTCCAACCCATGGCCTGTGGGCTACGTGCAGCCCAGGATAGCTTTGAATGTGACCCAACACAAATTCATAAACTTTCTTAAAATATTATGAGATTCTTTTTTTCTTTTAGCTAATCAGCTATTGTTGGTGTATTTTATATGTAGCTCAAGACAATTCTTCTTCTTCCAATGTTGCTCAGGGAAGCCGAAAGATTGGATACTCGTGGTCTAATGTGTAGTTCAAATCCAATGTTTCCTTATTGATTTTTTGTCTGGATGATCTGTTCATTATCGAAAATAGGGTATGAAAGTCTCCTACTATTATTGTATTGCAATATATCTTTCTCTTTGGATCTGTTAATATTTGCTTCATATATTTAGGAGCTCCAGTGTTGGGTGTGTATATATTTACAGTTGTTATATCTTTTTCTCTAAATGTCTGAAATAAAATTATCATATCCTTTTGATAACTTGACCCCTTTATCACTATATTATGACAATTTTAATCTAGTTTTTACAGTTTTTTACTTAAGGTCTATTTTGTCTGTTATAAATATTGCCACTCCTCCTCTCTTTTGGTTTCCATTTACATGAAATATCTGTTTCCATCTCTTCACTTTTAGTCTAAATGTGTCTTTATGATTGAATTGTATAGGCAGCATATGGTTAAACCTTTTTTTTCTTTTTTAAACATATTTAGGCATTCTCTGTCTTTTGATTGGAGAATTTAATCCATTTACTTTTTTTTTTTTTTTTTGAGACAGAGTNCCATTATCAACTGCCCTTCAAAAATACATTCAGAATCAGACAATCTCTCCCTTCTACTGTGCTACAACTTTGATCCCAGTCACCATCATTTCTCTACAGCAATAGCATCCTGAATCATCTCTATGCTTTTCTCATTTTCCCCCTTCCTCCTTACCTCCCTTACTGGCTGTATTCAACACTGCAACCACAGTGATCCTTTTAAAAATACCATATTTAATTGAATCTAAGATGCCACCAATTTAAGATGCACTATTATCTTTTAAAATTTGTTCAATTTAATTTTTTTATAGAGATGGGGGTGTCACTATGTTGCCCACGGTGGTCTTGAACTCCTGGGTTCGAGCAATCCTCCTGCCTTGGCCTCCCAAAGTGCTGGGAATATAGGCATGAGCCATTGCACCTGGTCTCACCATTATCTTATATATTACTAAGAAAGAAAGATGCTTCCAGTCGTATGATGATTTATTTTTATTTTATTTATTTATTTATTTTTTGCTTCCTGCCCTTAGACATAACACATGATGATTTAAAAAGTCTTTAAAGATATATTTTGAGACAGAGTTTCACTCTGTCATACAGGCTGCAGTGTGCTGGTGCAATCATGACTCACTGCAGCCTCACCCTTTCAGGCTCATGCAATCCTCCTGCCTCAGCCTCCTGAGTAGCTGGGACTACAGGTGTGCACCACCATGCCTAGCTAATTTTTAATTTTTTTGTTTTTTTAGAAATGGGGTCTCACTATGTTGCCCATGCTGGTCTTGAACTCCTGGGCTCAAGAAATCCTCCTGCCTCAGCCTCCCAAAATGTTGGGATTATAGGCATGAGCCACTGTGCCTGCCCCATATGATGATTTAATACTTTCCATCACTTACATTTTGTTTTTGGTCAGTAAAAGCTCTTTATTCATTCACACATGGCAGCTTTGCAGTAGTTACAAAGTAAGATGGAGCAGGTCCTGCCTCTAAGAACTCTAAGCAGATATTTGGGGAGTTCATTGTAACACCAATTGCTACTGTGGAAGCTCCAGGTGGGGAGAGGTGTTGATGCGGTTTGGCTGTGTCCCCACCCAAATCTCATCTCGAATTGTATTCTCCACATGTCAAGGGAGGGACCTGTAATCCCCACGTGTCGAGGATGGGAAGTGACTGGATTATGGCGGCCATGTCCCCCATGCCATTCTCCTGACAATGAGTGAGTCTCACGAGATCTTGATGGCTTTAAAAGTGGCAGTATTTCCTGTGCCTACTCTCACTCTCTCTCCTGCTGTCTTGCTTACCCTTTGCCTTCCACCATTTTTTGTAAATGTCCTGAGGCTGCCTCATCCATGTGGATCTGTGAGTTAATTAAGCCTCTTTCCTTTATAAATTACCTACTCTCACTGTTTCTTTACAGCAGTGTGAAAATGGACTAATACAGGTGTCATAGAGATGTTGCGGAAACATCTGGCAGTCGGTGGGGTTGATCTTCACACAATTTTTGTTTTTGCCTTCGTGCTTTCCTCCAGAAAAGCTTCTCTGCTCTCCTGAGGCTGTTAGATGTTCCACCCATGTGCTCCCTCAGCTCCTTCTACTTACCTGTCACTTAATACTGTCTTCGGGTTACCTGCTTACTTGTGTGTTTTCTTCTTAGGATGCTAAGGTATTTGAGGATAAAGATTGTGCCATGGCTTGGTGAGGATAAAGATTGTGCCATGGCTTGGTGAAGCTGCTCACAACTGTAATCCCAGTGCTTTGGGAGGCTGAAGCAGGAAAATCACTTGAGCTCGGGAGTTTGAGACCAGCCTGGGCAACATAGTGAGACCCCATCTCTCAAAAAAAAAAAAAAAAAGGTGGTGGTGGGGGGTGTGTGTCAGGCCTCTGAGCCCAAGCTAAGCCATCATATCCCCTGTGACCTGCACGTATACATCCAGATGGCCTGAAGCAACTGAAGAGCCACAAAACGAGTGAAAATAGCTGTAACTAATGACATTCCACTATGGTGACTTGTTTCTCCCCCACTCTTGAGAAGGTTCTTTGTAATCTCCCCCATCCTTAAGAAGGTTCTTTGTAGTTCTCCCCACCCTTGAGAATGTACTTTGTGAGATTCACCCCCTGCCAGCAAAACATTGCTCCTAACGCCACTGCCTATCCCAAAACCTATAAGGACTAATGATAATCCCACCACCCTTTGCTGACTCTCTTTTTGGACTCAGCCCCCCTGCACCCAGGTGAAATAAACACAGCCTTGTTGCTCACATAAAGCCTGTTTGGTGGTCTCTTCACATGAACGCGCATGACNAAAAAACACTGTTTTTTACTCTAAGGGATACCATTATGTAAGATGACCAGCCATCCTGGGAAAATCACTATGATTGGTCATCCTACGCTCATGGTAATAGCACACAAGCCTTTACAATTTTATCGTCACCCCATGGAGCTTTTATGTCTGCACTTGTATATTTTTAAAGGAGTTCAAAATCAGACTTTGTGCCTCTGTACATACTTAAAATTTTTTTCTTCTTAAAATTATATTTTTAAGTTCACATGATATATATGACAGATTAAGTTACAGTCATCCTTGACTCCCCCAATTTTTTCTTCTACATAATTAGTTACTATTTTTAGTTTGCATATATCCTTGGGGTCTTTATTTATCCATTTATATACATATTTATACAAATAAACTGATGAAAATACACAGTATTATTTTAGGAGTGCTTATTTTAAAAATATATTATGCAAATTGTTTTTTACTTAAAAAAATTCGCTATAGTTCATTTTAATGAGAACTCTATAGCATTTATCACATATAATTAAACATAACTAAATATAAAAGACAATCCGGCCTGGGCAACATGGCAAAACTCTGTCTCTACAAAAATTACAAAAGTTAGCTGGACTTGGTGGTGTGTGCCTGTTGTGCCAGCTACACAGGAGGCTGAGGTGGAAGGATAGCTTGAGGCTGGAAGGTTGAGGCTGCATTGAGCTGTAATCACACCATTGCACTCCAGCCTGGGTGACAGAGTGAGACCCTGTCTGAAAGAAAAAAAAAAAAAAATGAACAGTAGTTTTTGTATCAATCTAGTTATTCCTAAGGAATTAATAATAACTCTCTCTCTCTCTCTTTTTTTTCTCCCTGAGACAGAGTCCCACTCTGTTGTCCAGGATGGAGTACAGTGGCACGATCTCGGCTCACTGCAACCTCTTCCTCTGGGGTTCAAGTGATTCTGGTGCCTCCCCGAGTAGCTGGGACTTCAGGCACATGCCTGGCTAATTTTTGTATTTTTAGTAGAGAGGAGGTTTCACCATGTTGGCCAGGCTGGTCTCGAACTCCTGGGCTCAAGTGATCTGCTCACCTCAGCCTCCGAAAGTGCTGGGATTACAGGTGTGAGCCACCACACCTGCCTTTTTCTTTTCTTTTTTTTTCTTTTTGCAAGTTAAAAATATTTATTGCTATTCCAGGCTTCAAATGAGCCCCATAACTCAGGTCCGACATGTGGTTCGGAAGTTGTCATGGCATAACAGGGTGGTGGACGAATCCAGGCAGCCTGACCTTGAGTCCACCTTATCTTCCTTGGACCCCTGCTCCACAAAGCAGCTGTTGGTGGGGCCAACTCTTTCTCATCTGCCTCATTCACCCTGCAGAGCTCCAAGACTGGGGCAGGCAGCCTCCTAATCCCCACAGCTCACATATGAGAGGCTGCCCATACCTCTCCTAGAACTGGAAGAGCCTTCTCCTTAAGATCAGACACGATGGATTTGGCCCTGTGGAGAGAGAAGTGGTGCCACAGGAGTTGTTTTAAGAGGAGAAGGCATGCACCGTCTTAGATCAGAGGTTGCAATATGGCCACCCACAAGCTGACTTTCCCCACTCATATGTCTGCTCGGCCCCTTTGGGCTGCACAGTATTTAAGAAAAATAATTGCTGGGCACGATGGCTCATGCCAGTAATCTCAGCACTTTGGGAGGCTGAGGCGGGCGGATCATGATGTCAAGAGATTGCGACCATCCTCACCAACATGGTGAAACCCTGTCTCTACTAAAAATACAAAAATTAGCTGGGTGTGGTGGTGTGTACCTGTAGTCCTAGCTACTCAGGAGGCTGAGGTAGGAGAAGCGCTTAAATCTGGGAGGTGGAGGTTGCCGTGGGCTGGGATCGTGCCATTGCATTCCAGCCTGGGTGACAGGGCGAGACTCTGTCTCCAAAAAAAAAAAAAAAAAGAAAAACCAAACTGTCCAACTCATCCTCCCTTAGGTCAGGGCTGCTTGTCCCAGCCTAAAATGTAAGTGGCACAAAATGGTTTTCAGTGAGGGTAGCTGACTCATTGCAGAAATGGGCTTGAAGAGGGGCAGAGAGTCAAAATTTGGCCTTGGCACACATGAGACAAAGGAAAAGGAACCTTCCTCACATCCCTTCATTCTGCTGTGGCTAATGCCATGTTATATTCCCTTTAGAGAGACAGCAATTCTTTTTTTTTTTTTTTTTTGAGAGGGAGTCTTGCTTTGTTGCCCAGGCTGGAGTGCAGTGGCGCAGTCTTGGCTCACTGCAAGCTCCGCCTCCTGGGTTCAGGCCATTCTCCTGCCTCAGCCTTCCAAGTAGCTGGGACTACAGGCGCCCGCCACCGGTTTCACCTTGTTAGCCAGGATGGGAGAGACAGCAATCTTGATGCAGCTCAGATGCTTTCCTCCACTGCTCAGGATGCTCTCAATGCGGTAGTTTCTGGTGCTGAGCCAGCTGGGCAGCTCCAGGTCAGGCACAGTGAACTCACTCATGGTGAGTAGGTGCCTTCTTTGAAGGGACAGTAGCAAAGAAGCCCATAGGTATGCAGGGGCTCTGGGCAGGGCTCCCCAGGAGGAATTAAAGTATCAAGTACATCACAGAAGTTTTCATAGGCACAGCTGCCAATCTGTTCCATGCATGAGATCTTGACCCAGAAGCCAGCCACTTCCTTCCCTACAGTTAATTCCACCTTCAGAGGATATTTGAGGGGGACACTGGTCTTGCCCTCAGCACTGACGATCGCCTTCCCAGTAACGAAAAAAAAACTGGTCGGCTTCCAGATACAGGCTTCTGCTCACCACAGGATCCTTCCCTTTGTCTCAGCTATCCCAGGGAAAGCTACTGATCTGGTTCAGGTGGACGTGGGCAGGGGCTGCTAGGCCTGCCAGAAGCAAGCCCAGGACAATCAGGAGCGGAGCCTCCATCAGGGATTGCACTGTGAAGGGTGAGTCCGCATGGAGTTAACCACCCACATTTTCAATCCTTTAAGTTACAAATCTCAATAAACAAAGTACTGGGAAAAAATTATTCTGGCTTGTGTTGTGATTCTATCTCTTAGCCTGGTGAAAGAGAGACAAAGAGAGCGAGAAGAAAGGAGAAGGGAAACAGAGAAAGGGAATAGTGTGATGGGGTGGGATGACAAGAGAACCTCGATTTATGGTTTCGTCAAGACTGCACACAATGGAGAAGGTCTTTTCTGTAAAAGAAATTAGGAGTGTTGTCACAAACAGGGGAAATACACTAGGCAGTCAAAAATTCCAACTGTCACAGCAGATATTCTATGCTTTTAAGCAAAACTTTTTCAGATGTCAAAATAGTCAGCATATGCATAATTCATGTAATTATGATTGTTTTCCTAAAAGGGAGAAGTCACTTTTCTTGGTAGAAAGATGCTTATATATTCATTGCCCCAAGTGGGCCATTTATCTATTCAACATTTATTGAATATTGATCAATATTTATTGAACATTGATCATGTTTCAGTTACTGTTTTAGGTGTGGGTGATAGTGGTGAACAGGATATAAACATTGCCGTCATAGAGATCACATTCTAGCGGGTCAAATAGGTGATTTAAATAAAAGTAGACAGACTCACATGAAGATTTCAAGTAATAAATCAAGGTAAAAGGAATGGGGGTATTTTGCTTATGGTGAATGTTCTTTAAAGAGTAAAACTTTTGTATATGAGAATGAGGGGCAAGGATATTTATACCATCTCGGGGCATTGTGATATGTTGAATGTGGAAAAAAAAATTATACATGAAGAGGACCCAGGTGTAGCAGTGTACTCAGAGGGATTATTGAGGAGCACACAGAGTAGGAAACACTCAGAGAAGTGTTTGAGGATAGAGGGTTTTTTTGTTTTTTTGTTTTTTTGAGACGGAGTCTCACTCTGTAGCCCAGGCTGGAGTGCAGTGGCCGGATCTCAGCTCACTGCAAGCTCCGCCTCCCGGGTTTACGCCGTTCTCCTGCCTCAGCCTCCCCAGTAGCTGGGACTACAGGCGCCCGCCACCTCTCCCGGCTAGTTTTTTGTATTTTTTAGTGGAGACGGGGTTTCACCATGTTAGCCAGGATGGTCTGGATTTCCTGACCTCGTGATCCGCCCGTCTCGGCCTCCCAAAGTGCTGGGATTACAGGCTTGAGCCACCGCGCCCGGCCCATATAGAGGGGGTTTTGTTGATGACATCTGTGAGTTCCATAGGACATAGTAGAGATATTTGTGTGGCTCAGGAAGGACAGAAGATTGGACCAGTCAGGTATGTACAGTGTTCTGTGGGGAGAAAAATCTAGTGATGACCCTAAATTTTGGGACTTAGGACTTTTGTGGATGACTGAGGTAAATAGGAAGACAAGGCATGATGGCATTAGCTCCTTAGAAGGTGGGAAGTCAGTTCATTTATAGCCTCTTTCTCTGGCTTGGACTCTTGGGTGGTTTCTAGTGGTAAAGACGTGGGAGGAACAATCTCTCCAGGGGCTCCAAGCAAACAATCCCTGTTCTTCAGACTCCTCCTGATGTTCTTTATAGCACACGGTATCTTGATGCCTTACCATCCTGGTCACCCTCTACTGATTGCATTCAGTCAATCAGTGTCATTGTTAGAAAGTGTCTTTTAGAACAGATTATGATACTCTGAATGTGGGCTGGAAAGTATAGAGTGCCCTGAACTTAGTACCTCTTTTGACTTAAATACTATTCTTACATTCATCCACCTGTTTGTGTTTCTCAGTTCATGGTGAGATAATTATTCTGGGACTTTTTTTCCCCCTCAGGAACTGCCATTGTGCTAATTCTTCCTATTATCCTGTAGCTGTAGAATTATACAGTTCTTGAACACAATCAGTCTGACATATTCAATCTAGCACATTTTATAGATGGGAAACAGAGTTCCAGTTAGAGTAAGTGATGAGTGTGATTTGATGTTTTGAATCAAATGCTTGGCTGGTTTAGAAAAACACAAGATTAATGAAATCACTTACAACTAGTTTCAGTTTAGGGAAGTGAATCCAAACTTCTTCCTCTTTGGTAACTGTGGGCTAGTCTAAAGAACAAAGGGACATTCTCCTGGTGGTGGTTGGATTTACCCTTGCATAGTGGGATTTGCCTACAGTCTTGATAGCTCAGATATGTGACCTGGAATTGGGGCAACTTGTCTAGTCACTTTATAGGAGCTGATTTACCTTTGGATTTTTGCTTTCTTTCTTTCTTTTTCTTTTTCTTTCTTTTTTTTTTTTTGAGACAGAGTCTCACTCTTTCTCCCAGGCTGGAGTGCAATGGTGTGATCTTGGCTCACTGCAACCTTTGCCTTCCTGGTTCAAGCAATTCTCCTGCCTCAGCCTCCCAAGTAGCTGGGACTATAGGTGCACACCACCACGCCTGGCTAACTTTTTTGTATTTTTAGTAGAGATGGAGTTTCACCATGCTGGTGAGGCTGGTCTTGAACTCCTGACCTCAAATGATCCACCTGCCTTGGGCTCCCAAAGTACTGGGATTACAGGTGTGAGCAACTGTGCGCAGCTGGAGTCATTTAACTTCTTTAAGCCTCTGTTTTCTCACCTCTAAAAGGGGAACAGTGGGCCGGGCAGGGTGGCTCATGCCTGTAATCCAGTACTTTGGGAGTCCGAGGTGGGTTGATCACCTGAGGTCAGGAGTTCAAGACCAGCCTGGCCAACATGGTGAAATCTTGTCTCTACTAAAAATACAAAAAAAATAAGCTGGGTGTGGTGATGGACACCTGTAATCTCAGTTACTTGGGAGGCTGAGGCAGGAGAATTGCTGCAACCCAGGACACAGAGGTTGCAGTGAGCCGAGATGTCACCATTGCACTCCAGCCGGGGTGACAACAGCAACATTCTGTCTCCAAAAAGAAAAAAAAAAAGGATGGGGGAGGTCGGGTGGGGGGTAGAGTGATACTTGTGTAATAGGGCTATTGTAAATATTAGTGAATGAATGTATAACATTTAGGATGCTGACTGGTAGACACAAAGTAATTGCTCAAGAAATGATAACTATTTTTATTTTATAGATTTTAAAAAGACAAATTGCTTTGTTTTGAATTAGAACACTAGGAGATGAACTCAAAATCCTAGCTTTTATTTTCTTAGGAATATAACAATAGGAGGAAACAAATGAGGATCTCAACCCTAAGCATTTTTCTGGCTGAGTTTGAGAACACACTCTCACATAGCATGGTCCCAATAAACAAAGTGTCTGGTGGAAACTTCCTATTTCTAGGATATTCAAGGCATGTGAAATAACGGTTTCTAATTTGTAGCACTTGCTTGTATTTTAACTCCATTAGGATGGTCCCATCTGGTGGGACTTAAAGTGTGGTCTACTTTATTTTTTAAAGGTCAATTCTCCATTCCCTACAGATTATAAACCTTTAATTCACTAGTTATTACATCTAAAATGTTAGCCAGTATGTTTCCTCCTGGGCAAATTCCAGCTGGGGTATCTCAGGTAAATAGTTTACAGGACGAGCAGGAGAGATTTAGGCACTGCTCTCCCATTATTGACCGTGGTCTTACTCGTTTATCACCTTGTGACAAAATCTCTTAGAAGCAACACAAAATTCTTTGCAGCTTTTATCGATCTTTCCTTGACATTTATTTTTGTGGTCAGGAATCTATTCTGAAAGTAGCTATTTAGCTACATATAGCCCTCAGAGCTACTGAAGCTCATGTAAAGCCTGTATCTTAATAGCATCATGAAAATCTAGGTCAGTAGATATTTAGCTTAGCTGAAAATAAAATGTTATGTAATGTAGTCTACACTCTCATATTAAAGCAGCTGTTCCATAATAACTTGACATCATATCTCTCTGAACAAAGTGCATGACCCCCTGCTAAAAAAGACCAGCACACATATGCTGATACCATGTTTTATTATCAGGAACTATTGTCTAATTACTGTACTCTCTTATTGTAAATAAAGAATGTTGAGTTCAGGTGCAGCGGCTCACACCTGTAATCCCAACACTTTGGGAGGCTGAGGTGGGAGGACTGCTTGAGCCCAGGAGTTCGAGGCCAGCCTGGGCAACATGTTAAGACCCTTGTCTCTATAAAAAATACAAAAATTAGCCAAGTGAGCTGGTGCACACCTACAGTCCCAGCTACTCAGAAGGCTGAGGTGGAAGGATTGCTTGAGTCTAGGTTGAGGCTGCAGTGAGCCATGATCGTTACATTGCACTCCAGTCAGGGCAACATAGTGAGACCCTGTCTCAACAACAACAACAACAACAATAACAACAACAACAAAAACAACAAAAAAACAATGTCTTAGATGAGCTTTGAAGAATTAAGAGTGGTGGCTCACGCCTGTAACCCTGGCACCTTGGGAGCACAGGAGGATTGCCTGAGCCCGGGAGTTCAAGATCAGCCTGGGCAACATAGTGACACCTTGTCTCTGCAAAAAACAAATTTAAAAATTAGCCTGGACATGTTGGCTTGCATCTGTAGTTCCAGCTACTCAGGAGGCTGAGGTGGGAGCATTGCTTGAGGCCGGGAGTTCGAGACCAGCCTGGGTGAGACAGCAAGACCCTGTCACAACAAAAAATTTAAAAATAAAAGAATTCAGTAATGTGTGTGTATTTATGGAAAGTTAATATATTAAAGTTGGCATATCCAATCAATGGGGGAATAATGAATTGTTCAACAAATGCTATTGAGAAAGTAAATTACTATTTAAAGAAAAGAAATTTCATTCCTATCTTATAGCATACATAATATAATTCCAAATTACTTAGAGGTTAATGCATAAGAGGTTAATGCATTTTGTTTCATACTAGATGAAACAAAACAAAGCTTATCTTGGTAATTTTCAAAAGGCGAAGACACCTGCAAGGTACCAAACCCAGAAGCTGCAAAGAAATAGATGAGCAGATGTGCTGTAATACAACTCAAAGTGTTTTCATGATGAAAGTTACCATACACAAAATAAGAGACAATCTGGGAGAAAATTCATGCAACATAGATAACAGACAAAAATTAATATTTACAAAGCATAAAGAGCTCCTGTAACCATCAATAATAACAATAAAAAAGCCAAAAAATAAGAATTGTGGAACTACAAAGGATGACATCAAAATGGTTCATCTACTTAAAAAGTTGCTCAACCACCAAATCAGGGAAATGTGAATCAAAATAGGATTCTGTTTTTCACATTTATTTATAAGTTATAGAATAAGAGATGAAAATTATATAAAAGAGCTAATAAAAAAGACGTGGATTTAGTGGGGATGTGAAAAAAGGGGCACTGAAAAATGAAGGAGTATAAATTGTTGTAGCCATTTTGGAGTATAATTTTGTAGTATCTTTCAAAATTTTATCTATTGCGTCAGCAATCCTGCTTCTAGGAATCTAGCCTATAGAATTATTTGCAGACTGGGCACGGTGGCTCATGTCAATAATCCCAGCACTTTGGGAGACCAAGGTGGGTGGATTACCTAAGTCAGAAGTTCGAGATCAGCCTGGCCAACATGACGAAACCCCATTTCTACTAAAAATACAAAAATTAGCTAGACGTGGTGGCGGTCTCCTGTATTTCCAGCTACTCAGGAGGCTGAGGCATGAGAATCGCTTGAACACAAGAGGCATAGGCTACAGTGAGCTGCGATTGTGCCACTGCACTCCAGCCTGGGTGACATAGTGAGACTGTGTCTCAAAAAAAAAAAAAAAAGAATTATGTGTGCACATTTGTTTTTGTTTGTTTGTCTCTGAGCATTAGATCCTTATTTCCATTTCCAGCTAGTCACTGGATAGCTCCATTTGGATGTTGCACAAAGATCTTAAAACTACATGCCCTCATTTTTCTTGTTTTTAAACTGAACTCTGAACCTTCTGAGTCTCAAATCTGATTTTCATGCCATCTCCCTTATATCAGAAAATGATGTCTATTCAATCTATTTTCATGCCAGTAACCCAGGAGTATCTTTGAGACCTCCTTTGCATCACATGCCCAATTCGTCATTAAGTCCTGTGGATTCCACCTTCAAAATATGTCTGTAATCTGTCAATTGTTCTCCGCCTTCACTTGCCCACCTTTTTAATTTTAATTTTTAATATTTTTTGAGATGGGGTCTCACTCTCACCCAGGCTGGAATGCAGTGGTGCAATCACAGCTCACTATAATCTCCACCTCCTGGGCTCAAGCAATCCTCCCACCTCAGCCTCCCAGTAGCTGGGACCGCAGGCACATGTCACCATGCCTGGCTAATTTTTGTATTATTTGTAGAGACGGGGTTTTGCCTTCTTGCCCATGCTGGTCTCAAACTCCTAGACTCAAGAGATCCATCTGCCTTGGCCTCCCAAAGTGTTGGGATTATAGGCGTGAGCCACTGCACCTGGCCTTTACTTCCCCCATTTTTAAACCATCTTTTGCCTGTACTAAGGCAGTAGCTTTATAACTTGCATAACCTGCAAAGTCATTTCCCCATCTATTCAAATTCCTAAACAGCAAGAAAATAAACAGGCAAGCCATAGACTAGGAGAATATATTTGTAATCAGGTGTCTGATAAAAGAGTAATATCCAGAATAGATAAAGAACTCTTATAACTCAAAATAAGACAAAAATCCCAATCTATAAAGTGGCCAAAATATTTGAATAGACACTTCACCAAAGACTATATACATCTGGCAAATGAACACATGAAATGAAAAGATGTTCAATGTTTTTGCTGATTAGGGAAATGTAAACTAAAACCACAGAGGGATACCACCACACACAAACTAGAATGAGTAAAATAAAAAAGACAGACAATAAAAAGTGCTGGTAAAGATGTAGAGAAATGGAAAGCCCTATACATTTCTAATGGAAATGCAAAATGGTGCAACCACTTGGGAAAACAGTTCAGCAAGTTCTTAAAAAGTTAAGCAGGAACTTATCATAGGACCTAGAAATTCCACTATTAGGAACCTAGCCAAGAGAAAGAAAGCATATATCCACACAAATACTTGTGGATGAAGTTCACAGTGGTCTTTTGTAATAGCCAGCAATCCAAATGTCCATCCACTGGTGAATGGATAAACAACATGTGTTATATGCATACCACCAGATGCTACTCAGCAATAAAAAGAAACAAACTGTTGATACACACAGTGTAATTGTAATAAGTTCACTGCCCCATGCACACAGCAAGTCAATGCACTGAGACACCAGGTTGCAGCAGAGAAAGAGTTTTAATCATAAGGCTGCTGAACAAGGAGATGGGAGGAAACCTCAAATCCATCTTTTTGAGGAGCTTGGGGGTAGGGTTTTTAAGGGTTTCACCGTGGACTGAAGTGTGGAGACTGTTGATTGGTCAGAGTGCGATGAAGTCATGGGGGCAGGAGATGAAGAAAGTATTCTCATGCTGACTTGGTTCCTCCTTGGGGTCTTTAATCTGGTTGCTGTCAGCTGTTCCACTGGAATTCAGGATCTGCTGAGCATTTATTAAACAAAAGCCTAATGATCCTAATATCAGAAATCCTATCTATAGGAACAACTGAGATGCAAATGGTCAGTTTCTAGTGTCATGTGACTTTTGGTTACAAGAAAGTGGGTCAAAGTGCAACCTGAATAATGCTTAATTATAATTACATTTTTCTCCAGAATTCATGTTAACCTTGTGAAGACAGCTTCAATAATACTGATGATCCTCAAAAACATTGTGCTAAATAGAACAAGTCAGACGCAAAACTCCACATAGTGTATTTAATTTATATGAAAATTCTGGCTGGGCGCAGTGGCTCATGCCTGTAATCCCAGCACTTTGGGAGGCCAAGGCAGATGGATCACTTGAGGCCAGGAGTTCAAGACCAGGCTGGCCAACATGGTGAAACCCCATCTCTACTGAAAATACAAAAATTAGCTGGGCATGGTGGCCCATGCCTGTAGTCCCAACTACTGGGAAAGCTGAAGCACGAGAATTGCTTGAACCCAGGAGGCAGAGGTTGCAGTAAGCGGAGATTGTGCCATTGCACTCCAGCCTGAGTGACAGAGTTAGATTTTGTCTCAAAGAGGAAAAAAAAAAAGAAAAGAAAAAGAAAAAAGAAAAAGAAATTTCTAGAAAAGGCAAACTTACTGAGACTGAAATCAGATTAGTGGTTTCCTTGGGCAGTGGGTGGGTACAAACAGGCACAAATGGGCACAAATGAACTTTGGGTGACTGCAGTGATGGTTGCACAAGTGTGTAAATTTACTGAAACTCCTTAAACTGGCTTAAAGTGGGTGATTATTATAAAATCCGTCTGTAGTACTTTTTAAATTTTAGAAACATAAATCAAATCATGTCATCTTTTTGTTTACAATAAGATGTATCTTAGGTACAATCAGAACTCTGTACCATGACCTAATAAGATCTTCATTTATTTGGTTTATTTGGCTTTGACTTCAGAATCCTTCCCTGACCGTCTTCTTGCCAACTGATTTCCAGCCCTAAGGGCCTATTTTCAGCGATGTGAAGTACTCTCTTTTTTTTATCTCAGGGAATGCTTACGTGCTGTACTTCTGCCTGGAATACACCTAATCTTACACTCTTTATTGGAAGAGCTATTACTCATTCTTTATGTTTCAGTTTAAACCTCACTTTCTCAAAGAGCTCTTCCTTGATACACCCCATTCACAGTTTAAATTAGGTTACTTTCACACAAGTCCATGTGAAGGGAGTTCACCAACAGGCTTTGTGTGAGCAACAAGGCTGTATATTTCACTTGGGTACAAGTGGGCTGAGTCCAAAAAGAGAGTCAGCAAAGGGAGATGAGGTGGGGCAGTTTTATAGGATTGGGGTAGGTAGTGGAAAATTATAGTTAAAGGGGGTTTTCTCTTGCAGGCAGGGGCAGGGGTCACAAAGTGCAGGGTGCAGAGCTCCTGAGACTCATTGTCCAGGAGAAGGAATGTCACACAGTCAATTGATCAGTTAGGGTGGGGCAGGAGCAAATCACAATGGTGGAATGTCATCAGTTAAGGCAGGAATCAGCTATTTTCACTTCTTTTGTGGTTCTTCAGTTGCTTCAGGCCATCTGAATGTATATGTGCAGGTCACAGGGGTTATGATTGCTTGGCTTGGGCTCAAGAGGCCTGATAGCTACTCTGTCATCCTGTCTACTGGACTGTTCCTTCAAAGCATTTTTCACAACCTGTAATTATTATTATTATTATTATTTTTTGAGACAGAGTATCACTCTATTACCCAGTCTGGAGTGCAGTGGCACAATCTCAGCTCACTGAAACCTCTGCCTCTTGGGGTCAAGCGATCCGCCTGTTTCAGCCTCCTGGAGTAGATGGCACCACAAGTGTGTAACACCATGCCTGGCTAATTTTGTTGTTGTTGTTGTAGAGATGGGGTTCTGCCATGTTGCCTAGGCTGGTCTCGAACTTCTGAGCTCAAGCAATTCACCCGCCTTGGCCTCTCAAAGTGTGGGATTAGGTGTGAGTCACCGCATCCAGCCATACAATCTATAATTAAATATTTTGTGATGGATTATTTAGTTTCCATCCATGAGACCAGAAAATATAACTATTTTATATATTCATTTTCAGTAGATATTTCCAACAGTTAGTTGGTCCATACAAAATAAGCAGGCAAATTCATTTAATTACCCGGGATTACACGCTGCAATTAGAATATCTGGAAGAGTCCACAACAAAGTAAGATGCTAAGATGAAAATAAAAACACTTCATTGACGTTTTTCTTTTTTCCTTTAACTAGTTGTACAATTGGTAACATGAGCTTAGAGAATCATCTAGGCTAAAAGTATTACAGGTAAGCTCTATGGTATAGAAATTTGGGCTCTCATTGTTGTACAATTGGTAACATGAGCTTCGAGAATCGTCTAGGCTAAAAGTATTACAGGCAAGCTCTATGGTATAGAAATTTGGGCTCTCATTGTTGTCTAAATGTTTCTGTATACATTGGCAGAATTGATCATCAATGTGTGGAGAGATAATTCCTCAAGCGACTACGTATATGTAGGGAATCAAATTCTTGCCCAAAGCTCATTCGAGAGGGATAATATTAAGGGAAGATTTCTAAGTGATACGCAGTCCTTCTAGAACATCAAGTACCTGCTTACTTGTACTAGATTATTTTGGTCCCTCCTAGAATTGCTTCTGGTGATTTGAGTTAATCTGTTAATACATAGAACAATATTTTAAGACATACTCTTGTGTAACTTATTTACAGACTGCCATGTTCTATATCACCCACTGTTCTCAAGAGCTCTAGACATGAATATCCAGCTACCTGCTAGGCATCTCCACTTGGATACAGATCCAGGGACAAGAGTAAGCAAGATGACTGAGTTTCAGATTTATACATAGTATCCTTTTCTATTAGAGTTGGTAGGAATGTGTGGCTTACAATTTTCATATATGTTTTTCAAGATAGAGTCTCACTCTGTAGCCCAGCCTGGAGTGTGGTGGCTAGATCTTGGCTCACTGCAACCGCCACCTCCCGGGTTCAAGCAATTCTCCTGCCTCTGCTTCCTGAGTAGCTGGGATTACAGGTGTCTGCCACCACACCCAGGTAATTGTGTTTTTAGTAGAGACAGGGTTTCACCATGTTGGCCAGGCTGGTCTTGAACTCCTGACCTCAGGTAATCCACCTGCCTGGCCTCCTAAAGTGCTGGGATTACAGGCATGAGCTCACAATTTCTGTCTCCAGCCCTGACTTTTCCCTGAGCTCTGGACTCCTGTGTCTATTTATTATACGTGATATTCTCATTAATATTTGTAACAGGCCACTTAAACTTCTGTTTTTTTTTTTTTTTTTTTTTTTGAGACGGAGTCTTGCTCTGCCGCCCAGGCTGGAGTACAGTGGCCGGATCTCAGCTCACTGCAAGCTCCGCCTCCCGGGTTCCCGCCATTCTCCTGCCTCAGCCTCCCGAGTAGCTGGGACTACAGGCGCCTGCCACCTCGCCCGGCTAGTTTTTTGTATTTTTAGTAGAGACGGGGTTTCACCGTGTTAGCCAGGATGGTCTCGATCTCCTGACCTCGTGATCCGCCCATCTCGGCCTCCCAAAGTGCTGGGATTACAGGCTTGAGCCACCGCGCCCGGCCTAAACTTCTGTTTTAAACTATGTTTAAAATGGGCCATGCTTTGAGGCTTGTTTCACTCATAGTGTTGAGTGCTCAGTGAGCCTTTGTATTATTTCTTTGATAATTTTTTTTATTATTATATTTTAAGTTCTAGGGTACATGTGTACAACGTGCAGGTTTGTTACATACGTATACATGTGCCATGTTGGTGTGCTGCACCTGTTAACTCATCATTTACATTAAGTATATCTCCTAATGCTATCCCTCCCCCCTCCCCCAACACCACGACAGGTCCTGGTGTGTGATGTTCCCCACCCTGTGTCCCTGTTTTCATTGTTCAGTTCCCACCTATGAGTGAGAACACGCGGTGTTTGGTTTTCTGTCCTTGCGATAATTTGCTGAGAATGATGGTTTCCAGCTTCATCCATGTCCCTACAAAGGACATGAACTCATCCTTTTTTATGGCTGCATATTATTCCATGGTGCATATGTGCCACATTTTCTTAATCCAGTCTATCATTGATGGACATTTGGGTTGGTTTCAAGTCTTTATCATTGTGAACAGTGTGGCAATAAACATACATGTGCATGTGTCTTTACAGTAGAATGATTTATAATCCTTTGGGTATGTACCCAGTAATGGGATTGCTGGGTCAAATGGTATTTCTAGTTCTAGATCCTTGAGGAATCACCACACTGCCTTCCACAATGGTTGAACTAATTTACACTCCCACCAACAGTGTAAAAGCATTCCTATTTCTCCACATTCTCTCCAGCACCTGTTGTTTCCTGACTTTTTAATGATCGCCATTCTAACTGGTGTGAGATGGTATCTCATTGTGGTTTTGATTTGCATTTCTCTGATGGCCAGTGATGATGAGACTTTTTTCATGTGTCTGTTGGCTGCATCAGTGTCTTCTTTTGAGAAGTGTCTGTTCATGTCCTTTGCCCGCTATTTCTTTGATAATTTTATCTTGCTTTCTGACTTCTTCTGAAAGTCCTGTTATTCAAATGTTCAATCTTCTAGACAGATATTATAATTTTCTTAGTTTTTAAAAATTGATCACCATTTTACCTTTTGTTTCACTTCATCTTTATCTGAATTTTCATTACTATTTTTAATTTCTGCAAGCTTTTTCTCGTTCTATTGTTCCTTTTACAATAGTATTCTGTTCTCGTTTTTTGGATGCAATACTACCTTTTGTCTCTCAGAGGACATGGATAACAGTTCTTTTGATGTCAACTTGTGCACTGTTGTTATTTTAATTTAATTTAATTTATCTTTTTTGAGACAGAGTCTTGCTCTGTCACCCAGGCTGGAGTGCAGTGGCACAATCTTGGCTCACTGCAACTTCCACCTCCCAGGTTCAAGCAATTCTCCTGCCTCAGCCTCCCAGTAGCTAGGATTACAGGCATATACCACCACACCTGGCTAATTTTTTTTTTTCGTACTTTTAGTAGAGATGGGGTTTCACCATGTTGGCCAAGCTGGTCTTGAACTCCTCACCTTGTGATCCACCTGCCTTGGCCTCCCAAAGTGTTGGGATTACAGGCGTGAGCCACTGCGCCCGGCAGCCTGTGCATTATTTTTATTTTCTCCAAGTTCTTTTTTCTGTGTTTGTTGTCATCTCTACCTTCTTTATTAGATGGTTTCCTTAAATGTCTGTTGACCCTTTACCTTCTGCGCATGTTTTAGAGCACAGCACCAAACAATTGATTTGCAGCTCTGTATGTTGGTGGAGGAGTTTTTAAGTAGTAGGATTTATCATGAGGTAATCAGGCTGAGAGCCTAACTTTTTTGCTGGGAGTTAGTACCAGGAATTTTTCTCTGGAGCCATTCAGATCTTCCAGGGAAGAAAGACCACACTTCTGCCCAGCTGTTGGTGGGTGCAGGTAGGGGAAAGCAATCTGGAGCTCACTCAGAGTAGAGACTTTAATCTCGATGTGGTGGTGCCCACCCGTAATACCAGCTACTTGGGAGGCTGAGGCAGGAGGATTCCATGAGGAGAGGATTTCAAGACCAGCCACTGCAAAAGAGGAAGATCATATCTCAAAGCAAAACAAAAATAAAACCAGAAGAGGTACTCTAAATTTAGAGCCCATCTGGCTATGTCCACTTGTTCCATCCTTTCCCTTTACTGTGCTGGATGTTATTAAATCCTGAGCTTTTCTAAGGTTCTGTGGATTCTTATGGTATTTATCTCTATTATGATTTAGGTTGTAAACTTTCTCCACTTTGTTAGTTAGTATACTTCCATCTGCTTTCTGTCTACTGAAAATGTGATGACATTGCTCATCTGCTGTTGTCTCTCATTTTTTGTTTTCGTGGGGTTCCAAAGAGATGAAATAAAAATAAGTACCTGTGTTCCACCTGCCATGTTCAACCAGAAGTTTTAATAAGATTGCTTTTTATTGAACACCCTAGAAAATAATTTAAAACGAATAGGTGGACAGTCTATTTATTTAACCAAGTGTCCTTTCTCCAGTCATTTTTAGAATTCCTTGTTTGGAATCACAAAAGTAAACCAGTTTCATTATGTCAGCTTTTATTTTTAGTTTTTTAATTTGTTTTTTGAGACAGAATCAGTCCAGGCTGAAGTGCAGTGGCTTGATCTTAGCTCACTGCAACCTCTGCCTCCTGGGCCCAAGCCATCCTCCTACCTCAGCTTCCTGAGTAGCTGGAACTACAGGCGTGAGCCACCACACCCAGCTAATTTTTATGTTTTTTATAGAGACAGGATTTTGCCATGTTGCGCAAGCTGGTCTTGAACTCCTGAGCTCAAGCAAAGCTTGCATTTATTTATTTATGTTTTGTTTGTTTTATGTCCCATAAAACATTCCCACAAAAGCTTTTATTATTAATTGAAACAACATTTCTCAGTTTGTCTTCATATCTTACTCATGCAGATTGGGGTCTAAGTGATTTCAAATTTTTTTAATTTTTAATTTTTCGAGTTGCTTACTGCAGCTAAGTTTTTTTTTTTTTTTTTTTTTTTTTTTGTGATAATGTCTCAGTCTGTTTCCTAAGCTGGAGTGCAGTAGTGTGATCTTGACTCACTGGAGTTTCCAACTCCTGAGTTCAAGTGATCCTCTGCCTTAGCCTCCCAAGTAGCTAGAACTACAGGTACACACCATTGTGCCTGGCTAATTAAAAACAATTTTTTTTTTTTTTTTGTAGGGACAGGGTCTTGCTATGTTGCTCAGGCTGGCCTCAAATTCCTGGCCTCAAATGATCCTCCCATGCTGGCGTCCCAAAGTGTTGGAATCACAGGTATGAGCCACCATGCCTGGCCAGAGTAAGTGATTTTTAACTGCTTTCAGAAATCAAATTTATTCTCAAAAGATGATTATTTAGTTCAACTAAAATTCCTTGATGACAGATCTATGCTATAATGCGTTGTTTTACTCCCAGGCCACTGCTTGAGAGGCTCAGGTGTCCTGTGTTAGATGCCCCGGAATGCTGTGCTATTGCGGTTGTTTGGTTTTCTGTCTTTCAAGTTGATGGTGTTCTCAAGGACTATTGAAACTGTTCTAATTCTTCCATATGACCTAGGGGCCTCTACCGTTCTGTTTGGAGTTTCTGCCTCTCTCTCTCTTCTCTTTTGGTTGTTCCTCTTCTCTGCTTTTGTCTATTACTGCATTTGCCGTGGTCAGGTATCATTACATTTGACCTTTTGAACTGTTGCTCACAGGTACCTGAAAGTTAATTGAGAGTGGTCAAGGGAGGTTAGATTGCTTGGTACAAGTAAAATGAGTTCAAATAAACTCTATGCATATGTAGAGGGGGTATAGTTCTGGTTCTCTCCTGTAGGGTAAATGGTAAGCACTGTGATTACTATTCCCATAGAGATTCACAATTCAGCTTGAACACTTAGAGTAAGCCCAATTCATAGAGGTGAATGTGTTAGAACATGTATGCATATGGGTGGGCCAAGAAAATGAAAAGAAATGCTTTTGAGCTTCATTTATTCCCTCTTAAGTTATCATATGTATTATTGTTAAAGTAGAAAGTACAATATATGAAGCTCAGTCTTTTTTTAAAAAATTGATTTCCTAGGCTGGGCATGGTGGCACATGCCTGTAAATCTCAGAACTTTGGGAGGCCGAGTGAGGTGGATCACTTGAGGCCAGGAGTTCAACCCCAGCCTGGCCATCATGGCAAAACCCCGTCCCTACTAAAAAATACAAAAATTAGCAAGGTGTGGTGGCACACACCTACAATCCCAGCTACTCGGGAGGCTGAGGCATGAGAATCACTCGATCCTGGGAGGTGGAGGCTGCAGTGAGCTGGGATCACACCACTGCACTCCAGCCTGGGTGATACGGAGAGACTCTGTCTCATAAAGGAAAAAAAGAAAAAAAAAGATTTCCCCCTTCACTAGAAGGGCTTCTTTTTGAGGAGATACATTTCCAGAAATTGCATAACAGAAGTATCTAACTATAATGCTGAGCTTTGAACACATTTTAATATTGTGCAAAAGACTATTATAACTGATTTATTTTAAATTTCCTTGAACAATCCTGTGAAACATGGTTTGCCTCAAAATGCTTCTTAATATTGCATTATTTCATTTGAATTATAATTTTATGTTTAAATATATGAATTCTACGATAATTTACAGAAGATAAAATGCTTAATAATATATATTACTTATATATGTGTGTGTATATATATACACATGTGTGTATATATTTGTATACATATACACACATGTATGTATATATATGTTTTTTTACTTATTATACTTTAAGTTCTGGGATACATGTGCAGAACCTGCAGGTTAGTTACACAGGTATACATGTGCTATGGTGGTTTGCTGCACTCATCAACCCATCATCTACATTAGGTATTTCTCCTAATGCAATCTCTCCCCAGCCCCCTGCCCCATGACAGGCCCCAGTGTGTGATGTTCCCCTCCTTGTGTCCATGTGTTCTCATTGTTCAACTCCTACTTATGAGTGAGAACATGTGGTGTTTGGTTTTCTGTTCCTGTGTTAGTCCCCTGAGAATGATGGTTTCCAGCTTCATCCATGTCCCTACAAATGACATGAACTCATCCTTTTTTATGGCTGCATGTTATTCCGTGGTGTATATGTGCCATATTTTCTTAATCCAGTCTATCATTGATGGACATTTGGATTGGTTCCAAGTCTTTGTTATTTTGAACAGTGTGTCAGTAAACATATATGTGCATGTGTCTTTATAGCAGAATGATTTATAATCCTTTGGGTATATACCCAGTAATGGGATGGCTGGGTCAAATGGTATTTCTAGTTCTAGATCCTTGAGGAATCACCACACTGTCTTCCACAATGGTTGAACTAATTTACACTCCCACCAACAATATAAAAGTGTTCCTATTTCTCCACATCCTCTCCAGCATCTGTTGTTTCCTGACTTTTAAATGGTCGCCATTCTAACTGGTGTGAGATGGTATCTCACTGTGGTTTTGATTTGCATTTCTCTAATGACCAGTGATGATGGGCTTTTAAAAAATATGTTTGTTGGCTGCATAAATCCCTTCTTTTGAGAAGTGTCTATTCATATCCTTTGCCCACTTTTTGATGGGGCTGTTTTTTTCTTATAAATTTGTTTAAGTTCTTTGTAGATTCTGGATATTAGCCCTTTGTCAGATGGATAGATTGGAAAAATTTTCTCCCATTCTGTAGGTTGCCTGTTCACTCTCATGATATTTCTTTTGCTGTGCAGAAGCTCTTTAGTTTAATTAGGTCCCATTTGTCAATTTTGGCTTCTGTTGCCATCTCTTTTGGTGTTTTAGTCATGAAGTCTTTGCCTGTGCCTATGTCCTGAATGGTATTGCCTAGGTTTTCTTCTAGGGTTTTTTTTTTGTTTTTGAGATGGAGTCTCGCTCCGTCGCCCAGGCTGGAGTGCAGTGGCACCATCTCGGCTCACTGCAAGCTCTGCCTCCCAGGTTCATGCCATTCTCCTGCCTCAGCCTCCTGAGAAGCTGGGACTACAGGTGCCTGCCACACCACCCAGCTAATTTTTTGTATTTTTAGTAGAGACGGGGTTTTGCATTGTTAGCCAGGGTGGTCTCAATTTCCTGACCTCGTGATCTGCCCGCCTCAGCCTCCCAAAGTGCTGGGATTACAGGTATGAGCCACCACCCCTGGCTTCTTCTAGGGTTTTAATGGTTTTAGGTCTTACATTTAAGTCTTTAATCCATCTTCAGTTAATTTTTGTATAAGGTGTAAGGAAGGGGTCCTGTTTCAGTTTTCTGCATATGGCTAGCCAGTTTTCTCAACACCATTTGTTAAATAAGGAATCCTTTCCCCATTGCTTGTTTTTGTCAGGTTTGTTAAAGATCAGATGGTTGTAGATGTGTGGTGTTATTTCTGAGGCCTCTGTTCTGTTCCATTGGTCTATATGTCTGTTTTGGTACCAGTACCATGCTGTTTTGGTTACTGTAGCCTTGTAATAGATTTGAACACAGGTAGCAAAATGCCGTCAGAGTTGTTCTTTTTTGTTTAGGATTGTCTTGACTATATGGGCTCTTTTTTGGTTCCATATGAACTTTAAAGTAGTTTTTTCTAATTCTGTGAAGAAAGTCAATGGTAGCTTGATGGGGATAAAATTGAATCTATAAATTACTTTGGGCAGTATGGCCATTTTCAAAATATTGATTCTTCATGTCCATGAGCATGGAATGTTTTTCCATTTGTTTGTGTCCTCTCTTATTTCCTTGAGCAGTGGTTTATAGTTCTCCTTGAAAAGGTCCTTCACATCCCTTGTAAGTTATATTCCTAGGTATTTTATTCTCTTTGTAGCAATTTTGAATGGGAGTTCACTCATGATTTGACTCTCTGTTTGTTTATTATCGGTGTATAGGAATGCTTATGATTTTTGCACATTGATTTTGTATCCTGCAGATTTTGCTGAAGTTTCTTATCAGCTTAAGGAGATTTCAGGCTGAGACGATGGGGTTTTCTAAATATATAATCATGTCACCTGCAAACAGAGACAGTTTGACTTCCTTTCTTCCTATTTAAATATCCTTTATTTCTTTCTCTTGCCTGATTGCCCTGGCCAGAACTTCCAATACTATGTTGAATAGGAGTGGTGAGAGAGTGCATCCTTGTCTTGTGCTGGTTTTCACGGGGAAGACTTCCAGCTTTTGCCCATTCAGTGTGATACGGCCGTGGGTTTGTCATTAACAGATCTTACTATAATAAGATATGTTGTATCAATGTCTAGTTTGTTAAGAGTTTTTAGCATGAAGGAGTGTTGAATTTTATCGAAGGCATTTTCTGCATCTATTGAGATGATCATGTGGTTTTTGTCATTGGTTCTGTTTATGTGATGGATTACATTTATTGATTTGCGAATGTTGAACCAGCCTTGCATGCCAGGGATGAAGCTGACTTGGTTGTGGTGGATAAGCTTTTCGATGTGCTGCTGGATTCATTTTCCCAGTATTTTATTGAGGATTTTCACATAGATGTTTATCAGGTATATTGGCCTGAAATTTTCTTTTTTGTTGTGTCTCTGCCAGGTTTTAGTATCAGGATGATGGTGGCCCCATAAAATGAGTTAGGGAGGAGTCCCTCTTTTTGTATTGTTTGGAATATTTTCAGAAGGCCTGGTGCCAGCTTCTCTTTGTACCTCTGGTGGAATTCAGCTGTGAATTCATCTAGTCCTGGGCTTTTTTTAGTTGGCAGGCTATTAATTACTGCCTCAATTCCAGAACTTGTTACTGGTCTTTTCAGGGATTCGTCTTCTTCCTGGTTTAGTCTTGGGAGGGTGTATGTGCCCAGGAATTTATCCATTTCTTCCAGATTTTCTAGTTTATTTGCATAGAAGTATGTATAGTATTCTCTGATGGTAGTTTGCATTTCTGTGAAATCAGTAATGATATCCCCTTTATGATTTTTTATTGTGTCTGTTTGATTCTTCTCTCTTTTCTTTTTTATTAGTCTGGCTAGAGGTCTATCTATTTTGTTAATCTTTTCAAAAAACCAGCTCCCAAATTCACTGATTTTTTTTTAAGAGCTTGTCGTGTCTTTATCTCTTTCAGTTCTGCTCTGATCTTAGTTATTTATTGTCTTTTGCTAGCTTTTGAATTTGTTTGCTCTTGCTTCTCTAGTTCTTCTAAGTGTGATGTTAGGGTGTTGAGTTTAGATCTTTCCTGCTTTCTTCTGTGGGCATTTAGTGCTATACATTTTCCTATAAACACTGCTTTAGCTGTGTCCCAGAAATTCTGGTATGTTGTGTCTTTGTTCTCCTTGGTTTCAAATAATTTATTTATCTCTGCCTTAATTTTGTTATTTACCCAGTAGTCATTCAGGAGCAGGTGGTTCAGTTTTCATGTAGTTGTGTGGTTTTGAATGAGTTTCTTAATCCTGAGCTCTAATTTGATTGCACTGTGATCTGAGATACTGTTATGATTTCCATTCTTTTGCAGTTGCTGAGGAGTGTTTTACTTCATTTATGTGGTCAATTTTAGAATAAGTGTGATGTGGTGCTGAGAAGAATGTATATCTTGTTGGTTTGGGGTGGAGAGTTCTATAGATGTCTATTAGGTCTGCTTGGTCCAGAGCTGAGTTCAAGTCCTGAATATCCTTATTAATTTTCTATCTGATTTGTCTAATGTCGACAGTGGGGTGTTAAGATCTCCTACTACTATTGTGTGAAAGTCTACGTGTTTTTGTAGGTCTCTAAGAACTTGCTTTATGCATCTAGGTGCTCCTGTATTGGATGAATACATATTTAGGATAGTTAGCTCTTCTTGTGGCATTGATCTCTTTACCATTATCTAATGCCCTTCTTTGTCTTTTTTGAGCTTTGTTGATTTAAAGTCTGCTTTATCAGAGACTAGGATTGCAACCCCTACTTTTTTTGCTTTCCATTTGCTTGGTAAATATTCATCCATCCCTTTATTTTGAGCCTATGTGTGTCTTTGAATGTGAGATGGGTCTCCTGAATACAGCACACTGATGGGTCTTGACTCTTTATCCAATTTGCCAGTCTGTTTCTTTTAACTGGGGGCATTTAACCCATTTACATTTAAGGTTAATATTGTTATGTGTGAATTTGATCTTGTTATTATGATGCTAGCTGGTTATTTTTCCTGTTAGTTGATGTGGTTTCTTCATAGTGTCAATGGTCTTTACAATTTGGTATGTTTTTGCAGTAGCTGGTACTGGTTGTTCCTTTCCATGTTTAGTGCTTCCTTCAGGAGATCATGTAAGGCAGACCTGGTAGTGACAATATCTCTCAGCATTTGCTTGTCTGTAAAGGATTTTATTTCTCCTCTGCTTATGAAGTTTAGTTTGGCTGGATATGAAATTCTGGGTTGAAAATTCTTTTCTTTAAGGATGTTGAATATTGGTCCCCACTCTCTTCTAGTTTATGGGGTTTCTACAGAGAGATCCACTTTTAGTCTGATGAGGTTCCCTTTGTAGGTAACCCAATCTTTTTCTCTGGCTGCCCTTAATATTTTTTCCTTCATTTCAACCTTGGTGAATCTAAGGATTATGTGTTTTGGGGTTGCTCTTCTTGAAGAGTATCTTTGTGGTGTTCTCTGTATTTTCTGAATTTGAACGTTGGCCTGTCTTGCTAGGTTGGAGAAGTTCTCCTGGATAATAACCTGAAGAGTGTTTTCCAACTTGATTCTATTCTCCCTGTTACTTTCAGGTACACCAATCAAATGTAGGTTTGTTCTTTTCACGTAGTCCCATGTTTCTTGGAGGCATTGTTCATTCCTTTTCATTCTCTTTTCTCTAATTTCGTCTTCATGCTTTATTTCATTAAGTTGATCTTCAGTCTTTGATATTCTTTCTTCTGCTTGATTGATTCAGCTGTTGATACTTGTGTATGCTTCACGAAGTTCTCGTGCTGTGTTTTCAGCTCCTTCAGGTCATCTATGTTCTTTTCTCAACTGGTTACTCTAGTTAGCAATACCTCTAACATTTTTTCAAGGTTCTTAGCTTCCTTGCCTTGGGTTAAAACATGCTCCTTTAGCTCGGAGGAGTTTGTTGCTATCCACCTTCTGAAGCCTACTTCTGTCAATTCGTCAAACTCATTCTCTGTCCAGTTTTGTTTCCTTGCTGGTGAGGAGTTTTAATCCTTTGGCAGAGAAGAGGCATTCTGGTTTTTTGGAATTTTCAGCCATTTTGTGCTGGTTTTTCCTCACTTTGTGGATTTATCTCCCCTGGGTCTTTGATGTTGGTGACCTTCGGATGGGGTTTCTGTGTTTCATTCTCAACCAGGGAGGTGCAAGACTCATAGCTGCTGATCTGAGATAAACTGTCAGCTTCAGCTTGAACCATGAACCCTTATAAAGGCCCAAGTCCAGGCTCAGACTGGATTTTCCAATTACTCCTTGCCATAAACTGTACACATGGCAGGTTAGCCTTCTGCACTTGATTGGTCCTTCCCTGTCTGCGAGACCTGATCAGAAATCGTTGATTGTCAAGGGTCAAACTAGGTCTAGGCTGAGTTTATCTAAGTGAATCTCAGTTTCTCCATTATTAGGATTAAAGGATTCCTGAAATTAAATTCTAAGCTGCATTGCAAGCTTTGGTTGGCAGCATATGGCCTGCTGGTCGAACTTCGCTCATACTTTTTTGAAATTGCAAAAATGCCAGAAAGAATTCGGCAGTGTCAGATGAGACATTTGAAAAGTCTCAAGAATATGAAGACTTATCTTTGCCTGCTTACTTAGGTGACTTGAATGCATACCTAACTGACCTCTCATATAAATTAGTTTTTTGAGATGGAGTCTCGCTCTGTCACCCAGGCTGGAGTACAGTGGCTTGATCTCAGCTCACTCCAACCTCCACCCCCTGGCTTCAAGCAATTCTTTGCCTCAGCCTCCTGAGTAGCTGGAATTACAGATGCCTGCCACCAGGCCCAGCTAATTTTTGTATTTTTAGTAGAGAGAGGATTTTACCATCTTGACTAGGCTTGTCTTGAACTCCCGACCTTGTGATCCTCCTGCCTCAGGCTCCCAGAGTGCTGGGATTACAGGTGTGAGTCACCTCACCTGACCCAGGTTCTTAATTACTAGTGATAATACCTTCTTACATTTAAATCAATTTCATATTTTAAAATCTTCTGTCAGAAAAAAATATACCTTTAGATGGGGAGATTCTAATTCTGACCATGGGTAAATATTTGTAGTTGCAAATGAAAATTATTTCTCTGAAAGAGTCAAACTGAGTAAATGTTGATCTTAACCTGTAACTTAAAGAGAAGACATTAAGTATGAGTAGTGGTAGGAAACGTATGCAGAAGAGAACAAAATTGGTGTGTGGACTGAAGTTCAAAGCAGACTCTGCCAGGTGTGGTGGCTCACGCCTGTAATCCCAGCACTCAGAAAGGCAGAAGAGAGAGGATGGCTTGGGCCCAGGAGTCTGAGACCAGCCTGGGCAACATATGGAGACCCTGTATCCACAAAAATAAAAAAGATCAAAAAGCAAAAAACAAGGGAGACCCTGGAGAACTCTTAATTACAGAGGCTGACATTTGAGTCATAGTACATGGGTGGCAAGCTTACCTTCAACTGAGGCAGTGACTGTCACTGGAATGTTCAATTCACTGATGGAAATCAGCCTTGAAGAAATTGAGTGACATTTTAGTCCTTGGGACTCAATTAGGCTGGTGACTTCTATCAGGAAATTTGCCCCTGTGCTGTGGTCCTCTAGCCCATCACAAAATGTTCTACTTTCACTTGGGACTGATTTGAGCAACTTTCTGCATCAGTGTTCAGGGGAGGGCTGAGTGCCATTTAAATATTTAAGGAAGTACCACATAGACTTTGGAGGACAGCTGGGCATGATGGCTTGCACCTAGAATCCCAGCTACTCAGAGGCTGAGGTGGGAGGATCCCTGGAGCCCAGGAGTCAGAGGCTGCCGTGTGTGCAGTGTGCTATGATCGCACCACTGCACTCCAGTCAGGGAGACAGAGTATGACCCTCTCTAAAAAGAAAAAAAGAAAAGAGACCCATTTAGCTTCACTTCATGCCCTTTCGTTGGCATCATGCTGCCAGTTACTTTGGAGCAGCGGTTGGCACCAAGCAAGCAGTTCTCCCCAGACTTAATTGACTGTGAAAAATACTATGTCAGAAGAATTCTTGTAAATGATTTACCCGTGTCTGGAGTGTAAAAGTGTAATTTTCAGAAGCTAAAATCAAGTTTTTTTGCAAACATAGAGTGAACACATGTCAAAGATTTAATAATTTTATTAGTCAAAGGAAAAGTACTATGTTAAAGCTAATTTTAAGGGTATTTATAGAGAATTAAATAAACAAATGTTAGAATAAATTTTCTAAGTTAGAAACAAAGCTGATTAATGTCTTACCCGGCAATAAACTGTAACTTTTGGAATGATGTCTTTTACTGGACAGATTTCATTTGCATCTTTTTCATTGTTGTTGTTGAGGCAGGGTATAGCTCTGTTGCCTAGACCAGAGTGCAGTGTCATGATTACAGCTCACCGCAGCCTCAACTTCCAGGGCTCAAGTGATCCTCCATTTTAGCCCCCCAGTAGCTGAGACAGCAGACATGCACCACCACACTCTATCAATTTTTAAATTTTCTGTAGAGATGGAGTCTCACTATATTGCCCAGGCTGGTCTCAAACTCCTGGCCTCAAGCAATCCTGCTGCCTTGGCCTCCTAAAGTGTTAGGATTACAGACATGAGCCACAGCACCTGGCTCATTTGCATCTTTATCGGACATAAATCTACAAGTTGATATAACTTCACAAAAGTTAAAGTCCCTAGTTAATAGTAAACAGAAAAGTTAGAAAATGGTAACTTCTCCTAAAAAGTAAACCAATCCTTGGAAGGACTGTGTGATCTTTTCTTTAAAAAAAAAAAAATTATTCAGAATTACATTCATGACCTTATTTTCAGGTTCTTTGTTGTTTTTCTTGAGAAGTGTGTGCAGCTAACCTCCATTCTAATCTGTAATATCTGTGATTCTCTGACTTTAGGTGGCTGAAGCAGTGTAATATGTGGTTAAGTGCGGGGACTCCAGAATGAAGACCTGTCTCAGTTTTAATCCTGGTTCCATCCTATAGTAGCTATGACCTTGGGAAAATTATATAACTTACTTTCCTCATCTGTAAAATGAGTATAATAATCATCCTTACCTCATAGGTTGTTGTATTAAATTAGTTATATATAAAGTGCTTAGAACAATGTCTGGCACATGATAAGAACTCTATGTATCATTTGGAAAATCTGTTAAAATATACAGTTTTCCGGATGGAGAGGCCAGAAGTTCAGGACTCTGCATTTGAAACTACCCACCCAGGTGGTTGTGATGAAGGTAGTTCATGGGCCATGTTTGAAGTTACACTGCCGTGTGCTTTCCATCTCAGTTAGCATTGACTCAGAAAGTGGAGGGGGAGAGGAAGCCTGCAGGAGGAGGAATGGTAGAGTAGTGAATCTACTTACAAGCTGGGAAAAGCAAGGATGGGGAGATGGGGAGAGGCCTGTCTGACCCAGGCATACATGATTCATCAAGGAAGGATTTTAGAGGGAAGCAGGGATTCAAAATGCTCAGTGAGCATGTCAGTGAGCATGAACTCAGGTTTTTCTTTCTCCTCAATGATCCCCGGTCAGTGGCGAGAGGCAGCATAAAGTGCTAAAGCAAGCACAGGAATTTTCTTTCTTTCTTTCTTTCTTTCTTTCTTTCTTTCTTTCTTTCTTTCTTTCTTTCTTTCTTTCTTGAGATGGGAAGTTTTGCCTAGGCTGGGGTGCAGTGGTACGTTCTGGGCTCATGCAACCTCTGTCTCCCAGGTTCAAGTGATTCTCCTGCCTCAGCCTCCTCAGTAGCTGGGGCTCCAGGTGTGTGCCACCATGCCTGGCAATTTTTTTTTATTTATAGTAGAGACAGAGTTTTGCCATGTTGGCCAGGCTGGTCTTGAACTCCTGATCTCAAGTGATCTGTCCACGTTGGCTTCCCAAAGTGATGGGATTACAGCCGTGAGCCACCATGACCAGCCAGCCATAGGAATTTTCTTAGAACAAATAACTTGGGACCACACTCTCTGAAGAGATTGATAAGCATATGGAAATTCATGAAGCACATTTATCAGATGGTCACAGAACTTGCTATAGGTAAGTGAGGGTTGTATGCATTGAAAATGAGGTCCTAAAACTGAAAGAGAGAGAAAATTGCAACTATTTAGTATCAGCCATTACTGATTTAGTTAAGGCAGAAAATGTGGAAGGATGTCACACACACACACACACACACACACACACACACACACGAAGAGCAATTGGAGAGAAAACTAGCTCAGTTAAGAGAACAAAGCAAGGAAGCCTGCCTTGTCCCTGGTTATGCAGGGACAGACAGTAACAGCATAAGTGCTAATAGTAAAGTGTGACATATTTCTGTGGACAGTTTGGCCGTAAGAAGAGTTTAAGAAGTTTTCTTCACTAACTTCATAGTTTTGATCAACTACACTCAATCAATGGGGAAAGATATTCTAATCCTGAGGAAGACTACCCAGTTGCAGCTGGAAATAAATAGATCAGAAAACCTGGATGGGCCAGGATGGAATAAAAGAGTGAAAATGATAGTTACAGACTCCTAAGATCAGCCAAACAAGATATATTTAGAAGTATAAATTATTTGAATATAATAATTCAAATAATTTCAATATATAATTATTTGACTATAATAATGTACAGTTGCAAAACACTTTATGGGCTGGGCGTGGTGGCTCGTGTCTGTCATCCCAACACTTTGGGAGGCTTAGGTGGGCGGATTGCTTGATCCGGGGAGGTGGAGGTCGGGGTGAGATGAGATCGCATCACTACACTCCAGTCTGGGTGACACAGTGAGACTGTGACTCAAAAAAAAAAAAAAAAAAAGGAAACACTTTATGGTGAGAGGCAGATTACTTTAGAGGAATACAAAGACTTTAGGCAGAGTGATACAGAAACAAAGATATAGAAACTTGTCTTAGATTTAAATATTGGTGATATTAGAAAAAAGTGATATGTATCTCAAGTAATTCACATAAGAGATTTATCATTCACTAGTATTTTTGTACATAGTTTCTCTATTTGCAAAGAAAACAGTTTTCTCTACCCCAGCCTTACACATTAAACATGGTTTGGTGGAATTCATGCCTTTGGCCAGTCGATTACTGATATCTCTGTTATCTATGCAGAGCAGTGTTCCACAAAGGATTCCACTAAGCTAAGGCAGTGACCAGCACACATTGGGACCATTTTATAACCATTATGGACTCCACAAAAGGATCTATGCTCATTAGAGAGTCAGTTATGTACTAGTAACTTGTCAGAGCACCAGGAGGCCAAATAAAGAGGAAAATGTAGAATGACACCATGCTACTCCAGGAAAAACATTTTAGAGTGCTTCTTTAGAACACATACATATTTTAAGAATTCTGAATCACAGTAAAAATCTTAATTGCAGGAGTTATGCAGAACTTTTAAGTCATGTCTTTGCTTTAAAAAGCATATATTATTCAGGCCAGGCATGGTGACCTCATGCTTGTAGTACCAGCACTTTGGGAGGCTGAGGCTGGTGGAACACCTGAGGTCAGGAGTTCGAGACCAACCTGGCCAACATAGCGAAACCCCATCTCTACTAAAAATACAAAAAATTAGCCAGGGCTGGGGGTGCACACCTGTGATCTCAGCTACTCAGGAGGCTGAGGCACAAGAATCACTTGAAACCGGGAGGTGAAGGTTGCAGTGAGTCAAGATCACACCACTGCACTCCAGCCTGGACAACAGAGTGAAACTGTGTCAAAAAAAAAAAGCATGCATTATTCATTCATTTGTTTATCTGCTTCTTCCTTTAGTAAATAAATAAGACAAGACAAGTTCTTATAGTGCTGACTGTTAAGTTGGAGGATAGAGTAAATAATAAAGGAACACACACATAACTCGAAATAATGCAAAGTACTATGAAGGAAACCAATACATGCAATGATTGTTCACAAACAAAGGTAGGGTAAAGGGACGGGGAAAGTTCCTGTTTAAAATAGATCATCAAAGATCCCTCTAAGGAGGGGAATTTTAAACTGAGCCTTGAAGGATGAAAAGGAACCTATGACATGTAAAATGTATTAAAGGATAGCTAATACAGGTGAAGAAGAGTAGAAATTGAAGAGGAGACTGGAATGAGATAGGGCCAAATGAAGCAGAACTTTATAGGACATGATAATGAACTTGGATTTTATTGGAAGAGCAATGGGAAGGTTTTAAGTATGGGTGTAATTTGATATGATGGTAAGACTAGAAGTGGGAAGACCTGTTTACAGTCATCTGCATGAGAGGAGCTTGGATTAGGGTAGAACCATAGTCTTCTGTCAACCTTTACTGCCAACTGATCTCTGTTTCCAACATAGAGTCAGTATAGGGAGAATGAGTGAAGTTGTTTAGTAATGGACGTTGATAGCACTTTGAGGCAGGAAGCTGATAAAGTAGCAAGCCAACAAATAAAAGGGAAGGAATGCAATAGTAAAGGAGTTTTTATGGGGCATGTTGATGATGTACTTGTAAAGAATTATGATTTCAATGGAAAAGCTAGGCAGTGGGAATTAGAGGTACAATTAAGTGTCATATTATTAGTATACGGTGGAGTCTCTGAGAGTCCTTGCTCCCTGAATAACACCTATCTTCCTTGCATGGATTCTAGATAATTTATAAGGTAAAACAAACAGTAAAGACTGAGTCAAAAATATTCATTTCGTTACTGATAAAGATGAAGCTGGAATGTATGACTTACTAAGCCTCAGAATTAGGAAATTCGTCATCCTGTGCCTGGAGCAGAACTGAGAGTGTGCTCTGTGTGGGCGGGCTCACTCCACCAGAAAGAGTGTAGAGTTGGTGGGGAGCGTTATTCTCCCCAAATTTACCAGTCAGACAAATCACTGCACATGTCTAGACACAGAAGCAGTGTAAGTAAAGGGATGGAGAGAGGCTCAGGACTACATTAATTGGGTTCCTTTCTTGGGAAGGACGCATGAGGAGTGCAGAAGTGTATCTGGGAGCATACAGGATGCAGAGAGAGAAAAGTACGTTTCACAGAGAGTTGCAGAGACCCTGTGGACCACTCCAACTCTCTACAGACAATATTGAGTGTGTAGGGGAGTGGAAAGTGGGAGGATCAACTACTTTGGACCCTGTTTGGAAAAGTAACAGCTTCATCTTATTCTCTACCCAATGGGTTAGAAGTTTTGGAAGGTAAGGATGTTACCTTCAATAAACATTGATTGTTGATTTCTATTCTTTCCTGCCGATTTAGGAGAATTGATGACTCATTATTTGTTTCCGGAGGTACAGGCATTGGAAATGCTGAAGGCCCCAAAGACCTCTTCCATAGCAGCAGGCATTAGACTGTTCCCAGAATCTACTGACAGTTGCTCTAGAGGATTTTGTTTTTGAAACGAGCCCTGCCTCACCTCTGCCAGGTTGGGGTGTGGTGATGCCATCATTGTACATTGCAGCCAAGGAACTCCTGGACTCAAGTGATCCTCCCACCTCAGTCTCCCCGGTAGCTAGGATGACAGGCATGAGCCACTGCACCCAGCTGGAAAAGTTTTAGAAGCCTTGTTGACTTGGGAGAAACTTAATTCAATGAACTGCTCTATTGAGCTGGCTTTAGTCAGGCTGCTTTCTACTCCTGCCTTTGAAGAGTGCATAACCTAAAAGAGATGTAGAAAATAATCACAAAGAGACTTCTTTATCTGGGGATTTATTATCTGAGTCTCTAAAGTTATAATACTGTGTAGGAAAGGGAACTCGTCATAATACAAAAATATTCACTAAAGAGTGCTTTTCTATTTTTATTTATTTCCTTTTTAAAAATTTATTTATTTTTATTATACTTTAAGTTCTAGGGTACATGTGCACAACATGCAGGTTTGTTACATATGTATACATGTGCCATGTTGGTGTGCTGCACCCATTAACTCGTCATTTACATTAGGTATATCTCCTAATGCTATCCCTTCCCCCTCCCCGCTCCCCACAATAGGACCCGGTGTGTGATGCTCCCCTTCCTGTGTCAAAGTGATCTCATTGTTCAATTCCCACCTATGAGTGAGAACATGCGGTGTTTGGTTTTCTGTTCTTGTCATAGTTTGCTGAGAATGATGGTTTCCAGCTGCATCCATGTCCCTACAAAGGACAGGAACTCATCCTTTTTTATGGCTGCATAGTATTCCATGGTGTTTATGTGCCACATTTTCTTAATCCAGTCTGTCACTGATGGACATTTGAGTTGGCACTGTGCTTGAGAAATTGATCCCCTCAGCCCTCAGATTGGTAAGGCAAGACCATGGGCAGAGTGCCTGGGCAGGAATCTGGGACCTAGAGCAGCATTTTGGACAGTAGACTCTACATTGTCCCCTTTTGGCAACAGAGTGATATGTGTGTGAGTCCTGCATTTGATATTTCCCTGGATTGCTTTGAGCTTTGTCAAAAAGGAACTGAACCATCTAGGCATCTACTTTAGCAGGACTTACAGAGCATGCCATTCCCCACTGTGGACAGGGGTTGTGGACTTGGTGAAGTTACTATGATAGGTGCCTTGTGGTGATGGTGGTTAGGGTGTTGGAGGTGGCAGGGAGTAGGTGGGGCTTACTGGTAGGTGCAACTTCAGTCTGTAAAACTGTCCCTATAAATTTTGTAAAATTAATCAGGAAGAAGCAAAAATAAACCAAGCTTGCAGCACATTTAGCATTAATCATTAGGTCAGCTTGATCTCTTACCTACTTCCTCATAATTGTCTATTGCCTCAGAATCACGTAGACCTGTCACAAGATGATAGTTCCCCTTAACTGCTCTATAGTTAACAACTTGAGCACTCTGCAATGTTCAGTTTTCCATTTGAGATGTTCTTTTGTGTCCTGCATGCTGATAAAACTACTGACATTAGGCTGGGCATGGTGGCTCATACCTGTAATCCCACCATGGCCAGCCTAATGTTGGCAGTTGTCAGTAGTAGTCCATGGTGTGTGAGAGAGTATATATATATACACACACACACACAAAATTTTTTTTTGGCGGGGGGTGAGGGACAGGGTCTTGCTTTGTCACCCAGGCTAGAGTGCCGTGGTACAATCATGACTCACTGCAGCCTCAACCCTCTGGGCTCAAACAGTCCTCCCACCTCAGCCCCCCAAGTAGCTGGTACCACAGGCATCCACCAACATGCCTGGCCAATTTCTGTATTTTTTGTAGAGATGGGGTCTTGCCATGTTACCCAGGCTGGTCTTGAACTCTTGAGCTCAAACAATCCTCCTGCCTCAGTCTCCCAAAGTGCTGGGATGACTGGCATGAGCCATGGTGCCTGGCCTCTACATTTTCTTTATCCAGTACTTTGGGAGGCAGAAGTGGGAGGATCACTTGAGCCCAGGAGTTCCAGGCCAGCCTGGGCAACATAGTGAGACTCTGTTTCTACAAAAAGCTTAATATAAAATAAACAAAACAAGACAAACAAAAACTATTGATGTTAGCTTGTCTAAAGGACTCTGAGAAGAGTTGACTCACCAAAGAATGCAGTTTCTACATCCTGATGATTTCACCTTCCTTTCCTAACCAATCAATGACCCTAAGGGCACTTTGCCCTCCACAATTCCCTTAAAATCCCTATCCCAGAACTCCTTGGGGAGATGGATTTGAGGCTCCCTCCTCTCTCCTCAGTGAGTCACCTGCGATCATTAAACACTTTATTGCAAACCTTGCTGTCTTGGTGTACTAGTCTGTTACTGCACAGCAGGTATATGAACCTGTTGGTCCTGTAAAAGCAGTGGCTTGGAATTTCTATCTTCACATATAGTAGTTAATTCTGTGTATCTGTGGCTAAAATGCACTTTTAGTGTATCCAAGCTACCTGCAGGGTGAATGCTGTAAGTTAGCTTCTTTTACTAATTAGAACTTTGTCTTATTTATTTTCATTTTTAGTTTTTGAGACAGAATCTCACTCTGTTTCCCAAGCTGGAGTGCAATGGATATAAAATGTGGAATCATGCAATGATAGCTCACTGTCCCTGGCCTTGAACTCCTGAACTCAAAGGATCCTCCTGCCTCAGCCTCCTGAGTACCTGGGACTACAGGCAGATGCCACCACACCTGGCTAATTTTCAAATTTTTTTGTAGAGTTAGTCTTGCTATGTTGACCAAACTGGTCTTGAACTCCTGGCCTCAAGCAATCCTCCCACTTTAACCTCCCAAAGCATTGGGATTACAGGTGTGAGCCAATGTTCATGGCTAAACTTTGTCTTATCCTAAATTACTTGTTTTAAAAACATTTGATTGGATTTGAATCAATTCTTATAACACAAAAAAACTTTAAATGTTACATTTTTCAATAGGAGAAAAGGAAAAAAACACACTTGGGATTTAAATATTTCAAGTGCTCTGATTTTTTTTGAATGACTATGAAATGGTTTTATATTATTTTCATGCCAACTTGCCGAATGTGAAGTGCTCATCATTAAAAAAATCTTAAGCATTAAGTATATAATTTCAAGTGTGAAATATGATAGAAAAATTTTTGTTTCCAGAAATTAGCTCAGGTTTTAATTAAAAACTGTGAATATTTATTTGGAAGTATATTATAAATTCTGTATTTAATATTCTTCCTAAAATTTTATATTTATATTTTGCTTAAATAATTTTATTTTAATATATAAAAAGATCAGTTTTTCCTGTGCTCACACAGATAACCACATCCCTTCTAGCTTATCCCAGTGTGAAATACAAACATTATTGTCATTTTTCTTTTTTTATTTGTATAAATTTAAAGCATACAAGTGCAATTTTGTTGCATGCATATATTGTTAGTGGTGAAGTCTTGGACTTTCAGTGTAGACATCACTCAAATAAGGTACATTGTACATATTAAGTAATTTCTCATCACCCTCCCTCCCTTCTACGATCCTCACCCTTCTAAGTCTCCAGTGTCTTTCATTCCACATTTTATATCCATGTTGATATGGTTTGGTTGTGTACCCACCCAAATCTCATCTTGAATTGTAGTTCCCCAAATCCCCACATGTAGTGGAAGGGACTCAGTGGGAGATAATTGAATCGTGGGAGCAGTTGCGCCCATGCTATTCTCGTAGCAGTGAGTAAGTTCTCACAAGATCTGATGGTTTTATAAAGAGCTTTCCCCTTTGCTCAGCTCTCATTCTTCTCTCTCCCGCCACCATGTGAAGAAGGATGTGTTTGTTGCCATGATTTTAAGTTTCCTGAGGCCTCCCCAGCCATGTGGAACTGTGAGTCAATTAAACCTCTTTCCTTTACAAATTACCCGGTCTCAGGCAGTTCTTTATGGCAGGGTGAGAATGTACTAATACACATATGCACACATTATTTTGTTCCCACTTATAAGCGAGAACATGCAGTATTTGACTTTCTGTTTCTGAGTTGTTTCACTTAAGACAATGGCCTTCATTAGAACATGTGGAAAAAAAAGATAATGGCCTCCAGTTCCAGCTTCAAAAGACATGATTTTATTTTTTTTATGACTGAGTAGTATTCCCTGATATGCGTATCTACACGCACACACATATATAGACATATGCGCACATATAGACATATACATACATACATACACACCCACATATACATATGTACCACATTTTCTTTATCCAGTTATCCATTTATGGACACTTAGGTTGGTGAATAGTGCTGCAACAAACATACAAGTGCAGAAATCATTGATATAATAATTTCTTTTCCTATAGGTATATACCCGGTAGTGGGATTACTGGATCAAATGGTAGTTCTATTTTTAGTTCTTCGTGAAATCTCCATACTGTTTTTTTTTGTTTGTTTTTTTTTGTTTGTTTTTTTTTGTTTTTTTTTTGAGATGGAGTTTTGCTCTTGTTGCCCAGGCTAGAGTGCAATGGCACGATCTCAGTTTATTGCAACCTCTGCCTCCCGGGTTCACGTGATTCTCCTGCCTCAGCCTCCCAAGTAGCTGGGATTACAAGCATGTGCCACCACACCTGGCTAATTTTGTGTTTTTAGTAGAGACAGGGTTTCTCCATGTTGGTCAGTTTGGTCTTGAACTCCCGACCTCAGGTGATCTGCCCGCCTCGGCCTCCCAAAGTGCTGGGATTACAGGCGTGAGCCACCACACCCAGCCCCTACTGTTTTACATAGAGGTTGTACTACTAATTTACCCTTTTCTCCATGTTCTCACCATCTGTTATTTTTTGACTTTTTAATAATAGCTATTCTGGCTGGTAGAAGATGATATCTCACGGTAGTTTTAATTTGCCTTTCTCCAAGGATCAGTGATGTTGAGCATTTTCTCATATGCTCATTGGCTATTCATATGTCTTCTTTCATTATCATAATCTTCTTTTTTTGTGAGATGGAATTTTGCAATGTTGCCTACTGGTCTTGAACGCCTGAGTTCAAGTGCTCCCCCGACCTTGGCCTCCCAAAGTGTTGGGATTACAGACATGAGTCACTGTGCCTGGCCCATTACCATAATCTTCTATGTGTCATAATGTGAACAAGATTGGAAAGCACTGTTCTCACATCCCTGACTCAGGCCTACTTACTGATTCGTCTTTCAGAAACAATACCCTTCTGTGAAATATTCATGTGGGTCACATCCTCACTTTATGATGCAAGTTCCAGTAAGAACATTTCAAGAGTCATTTCTTCAGAGAAATCTTATCTGAGCATCCTATCTAACTCCCACTACCTTTTGTCTCTTAAACTTACTTTTTCTTCTTAAGACTGATCACTATAAAACATTTTATTGTTCATTTTCTGCCTCTCACACTGGATTATAAATTCTATGAAGTCAATAATTTTATCTCTTTCTATTTGCTTCTATTTCCTCATGGTCTAGAATAGTGCTTGGAACATATTAGGTGCTCAATAAGTTTTGGTGAGTGAACAAATTAACTGACCACTTAACAGTTTATTTTCGGCCAGGTACAGTTGCTCATGCCTGTAATCCTAGCACTTTGGGAGACTGAGGCAGGTAGATGACTTGACCTCAGGAGTTTGAGACCAGCCTGGGAAATATGGTGAAATCTTGTTTCTACAAAAAATGAAAAAATTAGCTGGGCATGGTGGTGCATGCCTATAGTCCCAGCTTGAGCCTGAGAGGTCAAGGCTGCAGTGAGTGGTGATCATGCCAGTGCACTCTAGCCTGGGCAACAGAGTGAGACCCTGTCTTCAAAAAAGAAAAAAAAAAAGTTTACTTTTCCTCAAACACATATCCAACAGTACTGTTTGACAGTACAGTCTACTCTAGATATCATTCCCATAAATGTATTTCATAAATGTGTTTGTGGTCAGTCTCTTATAATTGTCTGACAATGCAGGCCATATGATTCAAATCAACGGCAAAGAGAAGTTACATATTCTGCTGTATTAGTCCACTTTCACGCTGCTGGTAAAGACATACCTGAGACTGTGCAATTTATAAAAGAAAGAGGTTTAATGGACTTATAGTCTCACATGGCAGGGGAAGCCTCACAATCATGGCTGAATGGAAGGAGAAGCAAGTCACATCTTACATGGATGGCAGGGGGTAAAGAGAAAGCTTGTGCAGGGAAACCCTTGTTTTTAAAACCATCAGATCTCGTGAAACTCATTCACCATCACGAGAACAGCACAGGAAAGCTCCACCTCCATAATTCAATCACCTCCCACCAGGTTCCTCCCACAAATGTGGGAATTGTGGGAGTTACAATTCAAGATGAGACTTGGGTGGGGACACAGCCAAACAATATCACCTGCAACTAAGAAGCATGTTGAAGTTGATGAAGTAATACTGGAGAACTGTTAAGCCATTGGCAAGTCTAGATCTTGCCGAGTTAAATCATGTAAGAAATATAAGAATAACATGGAGAGAATTGGCAAGCATAATGACAAGACAGGAAATTCAAAAGAGAATGATATAAATATAAAAGAATGAAAATTTGAGTTACTTGGCAAAATCAATGAAAACTGTGAACTTTTTAAAAAAAGGGCAATCTTATAATCTTGCTTTGAAAGTCAAATGGGAAGTAAAGAATGTTGTATAAAGTGGAGAATGTTTTATCTTGCTATAATACAAATTGTCAGACAATTAGGCAGTTCCCACTGGTACATAGTTCCAATTATAATGCAACTCAGTTAAATAAACAGTAAAGCAAACTTATTTTTATAATTTCTGGTTTTATTTCTCAAGTTGAAGTTTTGACCAAACCTAATTTTCTTTCCATACTATTTGCTATGATGTTTTGATTCTCATTTAAAATGGGTTCACTTACAGTGGACTTTTCCTGGTACCATTTGTTCCTTGAGAACTTAGGTTAAAACAAACCCATTCTAAAGAAAGTTTCTGTTGTGGGCTTTCAGTATTCAGACAGGTGTCTGTTAAGAACTACTGATGGGAAAAAGAAGATTAGCATTATGGTGAGCTCCAAAGAAGTGAATAAGTTCTGGATGGCTTATTCAAACCTACTGAGAACTAAAATGGATGGGCTGAAGAAGAGGGACAAAAAGAACACAAGTAACATCAAAGCAGCACAGTGAAGGGTCCTGAATTTCCTCTGCTTTCACCAGCTTTCACTAGTGAATTGCAGTTTTTCCTTTAATTTTTAGTTTTGGTCACATAGCTAGGTTTCTGGTTCCCCCGCAGCAGGTGTTTTCAAGTAAGATTAGGGTCATTTTGGAGAGAATAGTTCAATGTTTATAGGGTAGTTGTGGTAAGAAGCTAGTTTATTTTACATCTGGCTAATTAGTCTGTGATGCATGGTTGTGTCCTACTGGATTATAGATTAAAAGTCTCTGTAGTCATCTCTGTGAAGACCAATATATCATTAAACATGTCCATTTATCATCATCAGCAGCAACAACAACAAAAACGATGGTTAACTGGAAAATGCTGCCAGAGAATCTAGGGAGAGCAAAGGCCATGCCTCCAGATTACACAACAGGGACTGGGATTTGGCAGTAGTTTCAAGTCCTTTCTTTAATTCAGAGAATAGAAAATGTCCTCTGATTCTGCGGCTATTAATAGTTAACTTCCCTTGGACCAAACACCTTGCATTTTCTCATTAATGTTCACAGTAAGGTAGGCACTATTATGACCACTGTTTTCTGGATGAGGACACTAAGGCTTAGAGAGGCTAAGTCACATGGCCAAGACTTCATAGCTAACAAGTTGAGTTCTCATTCTCAAGTTAGTGCTCTTAACCAGTGTACTTGGCTCCTGTGCAAGTACTAGACTGTATAGTTCTATTTCTTCTAATTGCCACATGGATTGTCTTTTACTTATAACATTAGCTGTTGGTGGACTGTTCTTGTTTGTTTGCAAGGCTGAGGAAATTTATCATGTTGGCATAAGACAAGAATGTAGGTAGAAGAGGGCAAACAAAGAGTGCCAGCCGGCAAGGCCACTGTCGATTCATCAAATTGTTCTTCAGCAATGCTTCGTATCAGGCAGTGTTTCAGATGAACACGATATGATTCCTTTTAGGAACTCACCATTTGTTAGGTGACAGACAAAAAGAAAATGATACTGTAGTGAGAAAAGAGCAGCACCAGAGCATACACAAGGTGCAGCTGCTGCACAGGGGTGACTATTTCTGCGTTGGGGATTTAGGGAAGGCTGCATAGAATGAGAGCACTGAGCTCTCTTGAAAGGTAAATAGGATCTCACCAGTCAGGCGCGGTATAGATTTGTGTGCCTGACAGGCAAGAGCTGATGCCAAAGGTAGGAGTTACGAGAGTCCATAGTTTTGTAGTGCTGGATGGGAGGGTTTGAAATAAAGGCATTCAGCTGACCTGGGAAAAGGGACTCAGATCATGAAGGGCCTTCTATGTTAGGCTAAGGAATTTGGACTATTATGTCTTCTGTTTTTTTTTTTTTTGAGACAGAATCTTGTTCTGTCATCCAGGCTGGAGTGCAGTGGCGTGATCTCAGCTCACTGCAACCTCTGTCTCCTGGATTCAAGTGATTCTCCTGCCTCAGCCTCCTGAGTAGCTGAGATTACAGTTGCACACCACCACGCCCAGTTGATTTTTGTATTTTCAGTAGAGACGAGGTTTCACCAGTTGGCCAGGCTGGTCTTGAACTCCTGACTTCAAGTGATCTGCCCGCCTTAGCTTCCCAAAGTGTTGGGATTATAGGTGTGAGCCACCGTGCTCAGCCAAGGACTATTATCTCTAATCAAGATAGAAAATGAAGGATTTTATATGGGAGGGTGACAAGATTAAACTGGATTCCTTTTGTGTGCCTCACCATATATACTCTCCATCATCTTTGCTCTGCTCTGTGCCCTAGGAGCCTGACGTCTGTGGATAAAATCTGTTGGCAGTCTTGCCTTCTGACTTTCATTTGGGTTTGGCCATTGGGGAGTACTAGCAAGGGATTAGAGAGTGGAAAGAGAGTAAGATTAGATACTTTATTCCCCCAGATCTCTACTTTTGTAGTCATTGTGCACCTGCCTTTGTCATTCAGCTGAAGGTCATTGCTCTTGTTAGGTGGCCCTCCACATAGTTCTTGCTTTTTCTCTTTAGTAATTGCTTTCTTCTCTTGCCTCATTAGGTCTATGGATAGTAAAGGTACCCGATTGTTATAAGTCTGGGAGTGTTTCATTATCTCTATGATCTTCCTATACTCTGCCCATATCTTTTAAAATAATCTCTGTATTAAAATTTCCAGGTAGGCACGGTGGCATATGTCTGTAATCCCAGCAACTTGGGAGGTGGAGGAGGGAGGGTTGTTTGAACCCAAGAGTTCAAGATCTCAGATCTGAAAAAATAGTGAGGCTGGACATGATAACTCATGCCTGTAATCCCAGCACTTTGGAAGGCTGAGGCAGAATTATTGTTTGAGCTTAGGAGCTTGAAACCAGCCTGGGCAACATAGCAAAATCCTGGCCCTATTTTTTTGAAAGAAAGAAAGAAGGAAGGAAGGAAGGGAGGAAGGAAGGAAGGAAGGAAGGAAGGAAGGAAGGAAGGAAGGAAGGAAGGAAGGAAGGAAGGAAGGAAAGAGAAAGAAAGAAAGAAAAAGAAAGAAAGAAAGAAAGAAAGAAATAGTAACACACTGTCTCTACAAAAACCTTTAAAAAAATTAGCCAGGCATTGTCCCAGCTACTCAGAAGGCTGAGGTGGGAGGACAGCTTGAGCCCAGGAGTTCGAGGCTGCAGTGATCTATGATTGTATCACTGTGTTCCAGTTTGGGTGACGGAGCGAGGCTGTCTCTAAGAGAAAAAAATGTTCTCAACTTAATTTCAGTGCCATTTTGTTTCTACTGAGACCTTCATGGGAATCAGAGGTTCCTGCATATTTATAAACCATATATTTACTTTAGAGTAATAAACCATATTGTATTAGTCTGTTCTATTGCTGCTAATAAAAACATACGCAAGACTGGGTAATTTATACAGGAAGGGAGTTTTAACAGACTCACAGTTCCACATGGCTGGGGAGGCCTCACAATCATGGTGGAAGGTGAAGAAGGAGCAAAGACACATCTTACGTGGTGGCAGACACGAGAGCACTTGTGCAGGGGAACTCTCATTTATCAAACCATCAGATATCATGAGACTTATTCACTACCATGAGAAGAGTATGGGGGAAGACCTGCCCCCATGATTCAATTACCTCCCTCCTACGGCATGTGGGAATTATGGGAGCTACAATTCAAGATGAGGTTTGGGTGGGGACACAGCTAAATCATATCATAGATATTTATTTTAGAGTAATCACTGAGGTAGCAGGGTAGAAAATGCATTGGAAAGGGTGGCAAGAAAGAGGGTACTGAAAACAAAGAAGACAATACAATAATTCAAGTAAGAGATGACTGGGCCTAAATTTGGCTTATAGCAGTTATGATGGAGAGCAGAGGAGGAATGCACAAGATACTTGGAGATAGAATTAGCATGACTTGGTGCAACCCTGGTAACAATCAGGTTCATCCTCGCCAAAGACTTACTAGGTAAGGGGACATTCTGTCCTGTAGTTTATCTCTCACCAACTTCAAGAAAAGTGAAGATTTACAGATAAGTAGAAGAGAGGCAAGTAGGACAGGTGCCCCCAGGCTTTTAAATAATGTGACATGGAGGCAGGCTTGGAGAATCAGGGACAATTTGAGTTTTTAAAGGTTTCAATGTTCTGTCCCACTGGGTCAGGATGGCATTTCTGGCTCCATCCCATTTTCCAGGGCCCACAAGGCGGTACTGGTAAGGAGTACATGGTCCAAAGAAAACCTCCCAAGCTGGTCTGGGATCCTTGAGGAACAGAAGTGGGATGCTGGGCTTTGTGCCTATGCAGGCAGCGATATCATCCATGTAGGCAATGTAGTCCAATTTGTCTTTGTTGGTGTCTTTAATCACACCCCTGAGAGGAAAAAAGATGGAGGACCTTTCATTAATCACTCCTGCCCTGCATTTCTCAAGTTATCAGACCCACCCCTCCTCCCATCATTTTGTTACATTTTTTGGGGGAAATCAAACCATGTTTGGGAATGTTTTTGTAGGTTAGGAAGAAATAAATTAAAGGAGTTTATCTACAGAGGGTATCTGTGAAGCTAATTAATTTTACTAGAGATGATAAAAGGAGGCAATTGGAAGAGACGTTTTAAATAATTTTTCAGTTCTTGGATTTGATGTGAGGACAATGTCTGATCAGTCCAAACAGAATATCTGTTGAATGAATGAATATGACCAGAAAGCATCATATGTGCCTAAATTTTTTATTGGTGTGAATTGTGAGTTGAGAGGGCCATACTTGGTATACAAGGACTGAACTTTCCACAGACATGAGCATATTATATATTAACATGAAGGCATTATTCATACCTATTTCTGTCAGTAAACTTACTTATTTACTTATTCCTATCAGTAAACTTCCATGATGTTTTACTTTTCAGGAAGTTTACTTATTTCTGTCAGTAAACTTTCACGATGTCCCAGTGTCAATCATTCACTCATTCAGTGAATAAATAAATAAATGAACGTTAAGTGTCTATCACCTTCCAGGCACCATTGTAGGTGCTGGAGATCCAACAGTGAACAAAACAAAGTCTTTGCTGTCAAAAAGCCTGCATTCTAATGGGGGAAATGAGCAAATTATTAAAAAACCCCAACTAAGTAGATATGTAATATATCAGGTGGTAATAACGGGCATTCTGAGAAATAGAAAGGAGGGTAAGGGGAAAGGCAATGGTGAGACAGGGTGGGTTGCTGTCACATATAGTGTTGTCAGAGAAGGCCTCTCTCTTATGAGGTGACATTTGAACAGAGTGAGCCTTTTGGGTGTCTGGTGGAACATTCCAGGCCGACAGAAGAGTGAGCGTAAAGGTTCTGAGGGGGTTATGCTTGGTATGTTTGAGGAACAGGTAGGAGGTTGGGACACCTGAAGCAGCACGGATGAAATGGAGAGCAGTAGGTAGTGAGGGCATATCAATATTTGGGTGTGCTGTGGGCCTCAGAGGCTGCAGGGAGGCTCTTGGGAGTGAAAAGGAAGCAACCGGAGGCTTTTGAGTAGAAGGGCAATGTGATGCAGCTCATTCTTGATGCTGTGACAAGCCTAGATTGTAGAACAGAGTGGAAGGAGGGAGACCAGGTAAGAGGTGGCAGCAAGTGTCCTGATGAGAGATGTTGGTGGTCTGGTCTGGGGTGGTAGCAGTAGGGGTAGTGAGAAGTGTCCGAATTCTGGATTTATTTGGCAGGTAGGAGCTGACAATATTTGCTGATATGGGGTGTGAGAAAAAAAGAAGAGAAAAGGATTATTCCAAGGTTTTTGACTGAACTTGATTTTGACCAACTGGAATGAGTAGCTATGAACTGGGATGGGGAAAAGTTTCCGATCAGCCCATTTACAGATGGGGATGGAGGGGTCAAGAGTTCATTGTCAGACATATTAAATTTGAGACACGTGTTAAATATCTAAGTGGAGCTATCTAGAGGGAGTGGGATGAAGAGTCTGGAGTTCTGGAGAAAGATTTGAATTAGAGACACAGTTTGGGAGCCCTGAGTATATGACAGTATTTAAAGCCTCGGGCCTGGATGAGGCCACCTGGGAGTGGGTGTAAATAGGAATGAGAAGACGCCTGAGGACTAAGTTTGGAACTCACTAAATTTTAGGAGTGAGGAAGAGGCGATACCAGCAAATACAGAGAAAGAGCAGCCTGAGAGGTAGGAAGAAAGTGAAGACAGAATAGATTTCCTGGGCTAAGTGAAGACAGGATTGCCACCGCTAGGGGGCCAGGCTGTGTGTTCCGCTGAAAAGACCTGGTGTCCCCAGCTGACTTGTCTAAGGCCACATGTCTGATTGGTGGCAGAGTTAGGACTAAAAACGTATCCTTCTGATTCCTAAGGCGGAGTTATTTCCACCCTGCCATACTGCTTCTCTAGGAATGGCTTTTATACTCTGAATACTTTTTTTGTAACAGAATACACTATAAGTTTTCCCTGGAGCAAGCTACATTTCATACCTTTTAATGAGCTGTTCCTTTTCAGTAGCCTCCATCATCAATTTTTGGGATGGAGGTATCTTACAGAGTCCTGTGGGAACAATCACAAACAACACTGAAGTCACATGTGGCTTTTCCTTTATTGAGCTTCTCCTCCCACTCATTTCTAGCCTCCCACTGCTCTAACTTCAGAACACATGACAGTCAAAGCTCAGAATGGAATTGTAGCACAGAAAATAATTTTTTGGAGGTAAAATTCCCCTCCCAGCTCACTTAACCAGAGTACTCCACTGCCAGAATTGTGAAGAAAGATGCTTCTGTGACCCAACTGTCAGCCTGCGCCACACTCACCGGACACCTGCACCTGTGCCATTTGCCCTGTCTCTCTTCATCTGCTTTCACTGTATAAATAATATAATTTATATTATATTGTATGTATACCCTCCACATTGTACGTGTGTGTGTGTGTGTGTGTGTGTGTGTGGCGTGTTTATGTTAAAGCTATTAGTTGGTTAGATGTAAACGCTTAAAATGACCCCATTTTAGGCTGGTCACAGTGGCTCATGCTTGTAATCCCAGCATTTTGGGAGACCAAGGTAGGAGGACTGCTTGAGTCCAAGAGTTCAAGACCAGCCTGGAAACATAGCAAGACACTCTTTCTACAAAAAATAAAAATTTAGCCGGGTGTGGTGGCATGGGCTTATAGTTCCAGCTACTCAGGAGGCTGAGGTGGGAGAATCCCTTGAGCCCAGGAGATGGAGGCTGCAGTGAGCCATGATCACGCCACTGCACTCCAGCCTGGGCAATACAGTGAGGACTGGTCTCTAAAAAACAACTCACTTTGTAACCCTGTCTTAGAACATTTTTATTTTTGTTACACAAGGAGCCTCAAGTGTGGAAGGGGCCTGGCAGTTTCTCAGTCAGTCTCACCCAGGCTCTGTCTGCTTTTGTTGTGAAGACCTGCTCATTCCCAATCTCCCGTCTAGGCAGTCTTAGCACTTGGACTCTGCTCTTCTTGTTTTTCTGAATTCTAAACCTTATTCTTCCTTAACAGCTTGCACCCTGATAATTCTCTGCAGTTGTCCAGCTTCCCTAGAGACTAAAATCTCAGTTTGTCTTCTGGGTTCCTAGAACATCCATACTCCCTCTTATTATGTAAACTCTGTCCCCACCCCCTGCCCCTTCACTGTCCCCATCCACCTCAGGCCACTTGTGACCCTTGTTAGTCTACCCTGTTTGCCATCCCATTCTGGCCAGTCCTGCCCTTGTCAGGTGCCAAGTGCTGGCCCAGGGTGTAGGTTTACTTTCCAATGAGATAGGTCCAACTAAGCTCTGTGGACTGCTTTCCACTAGGGTCACCTTATCCTCTAAAACACTAGCAAGATTTAATTGGTTGTTCCTAGATTACTTTTTGGAAGTTCTCGGTAGAAGTATGCCATTACTCCTATGGTGTGAGCTAAACGAGTTTTCTTTTGTCAGCTTTATCATTCTAATAACCATTTTGGAGCTCACCATAAAATATTTTTAAAAACCAGATAGTTAATAAAGTCTTCTGTGGTTTTAATGTAATTAGATAATGCTGTGAAAACACTTTAATTGGCCTTAAAAAACAGAAATTTGTGGTAATTTACTGGAGGGTTGTATAATTTTTTTCTGTAATGTAAATAAAATGAGATTTTCTAACTGCCTTCTTTCCCCTCCCCCCATTCAAATAACATTTCCTTTTTTTGCCAACTTAAGAGAATGTACGGTTTTAAGTGTGACTGATATCTATTATATTTCTAGAATATAATATTTGATATAAGTCAACACTACTTAATACCATGTTATATTAGCATACCATGTTGTATGCTATTTATAAATTATTGGTGATTGTTTTTATTCATTAAGAACAGAATTCTTCTACAGCATAGCTGATTGGCCCAATTGCTATGGCTGTTTATATTTGAAAATAAGAAAACTGCAGTTCTTTAAAACTAAAATGCTTTCTAATCTAAAATTTGCCCTAATTCAGAGAGGTATGATAGCAATAGCAATGGTCAGAGAAACCCTGTCACTTAATAAACATTAGTTATATGTTAAGTACAGTGCTAATTGCTTTGCAGACATTATCCATTTTACAAAATTCTTGTGATAGAGGATTTACTATCCCCAATTTACAGATGAAGGGGCTGAGATTTAGAAGGGTTCTTGCAAAGCTAAAGAATTTCAAAGTTGGGATTCGACCTCGGTAGCTCTGACTCCAGCACCTATGCTCTTATCGCATAATTGACAGAAAGTAGTTTCCAGTGTCTAAAATATTTTTTTATGGGCCTCTAATCTCAACTTCATTCATAGTGTATACTATTCCAATATCTTTCTTTGGAAGCAATATAAAATTATACTTCTAGTACCAAATGAAAAGATTTAGGAGTAAATAGATTAGACAGGGCTAGAATAGGATCATGAAGCCTTCAATAATTTCAGCTAATCTGAGAAATTTGATTATATTCTGTTGTCCAAATTTATCTCACCCACAGAGCCAAAATCTCTTTTCCCATTAAGTGACACAGCACACCCATCATATTACAAACATATACAATTAATTGTACATTAATTTAAAAAATATTTTGTTACTTTAGTTCACATCTGTTTGATTTTAGCTAAATGGCAGGGCACCAATTTTAAGATCCAAAGAGAGGGCTTTCAGTAGAGTCACGGTACCTTTGAATACTCTTGTGGCCCATCGTGCTTGGAGCTCTGTGGCTGATAAGATGGACCCTTTAAGGCTGAGAAGGCCGATGATGGCTAATGTTGCTCTTTCCAGGTTTAAGGGAAAGACGTGCTTGTATAGAAATATCTTCTTTGTACAGAGGCTTTTAAGAGGTTCTTCAAAAAAAGGAAAAGAAAACGTATATCCTGTAGTGAAGATCACAACATCAATATTTTCTTCCACTGTCCCATCTTCAAAGACAGCAGAGGTTTCTGTAAATTCCATCACGCTGGTTTTCACAGTGATTGTCCCACAGAGGATACAGTTTGGCAGCTCATCATTCACGATGAATTTTGCTGTTTTCCTTTGACACACAGGAGAAAATTATTCACTGTAGTTATTTTTATGAGAAACTTCAGCAAATGACTTATTTAGTCAATTCAGGGAAATTACCTGCCAAGCTAAGGAAGATAATTAACCAATGTCTAATTCAAAGTCATCTACTTGACTTAGTATGTTTATAACATGGTTTGTGTTTCTGCTCTCAGTAGAAGGCATGTGGAAAATGCCTAAACCTACTCTTTCTTGCTTGGGGTTTAAAACTCTCTATCTCTTAGAATTAATTTCTGGAGCAATGCTTTTCTGAGTGTCAGCATACAGTGTACAACAATCCATTTGATGATCAATTTTGGGTCTCACATTACTTAGGTCTCTAAGGAATGACATTAGTCAGAGAGGAAATTAGCAAGGAACTCTTTAAATAAAAATTTAATACAAAATTTAGCTGGGCATGGTGTCCTGCACCTGTAGTCCCAGGTATTTGGGAGGCTGAGGGAGGAGAATCACTTGAACCTAGGGAGGGCAGAGGTTGCAGTGAGCCAAGATCACACCACTGCACTCCAGCTTGGGCAATAGAGTGAGACTCCACTAAAAAAAAATTATACTGATAAATATTTCAGTGTGACCATCATTCTACCTAATCACATCAAACATAATGTCTTTATAAAATGTACATATCAAATCATCCTTTGCCAGTAGTTTTCCTCATAAGTTGAAAGACATTTCAAGGGTAAAAACACAGACAAAAAAGAAACAAAACAAAAAACAAAAAAAAGGTGTCTTACCAAAGAAAAATATTTCGGTCAAGTGTATAATAAAAATCATATTTAATGACTTTACATGCTTTTCAAAGGCTTTCTTTTACTTGCCAATGTGCAACTCTATCCAGATGTATATTAAAATATATCATTTTGGCTGAGTGGGGTGGCTAGAATCCCAGCACTTTGGGAGACTGAAGCAGGTAGATCACTTGAGACCAGGAGTTCAAAACCAACCTGGCCAACAAAGCAAAACCCCGTTTCTACTAAAAATACAAAAATTAGCTGGGCGAGGTGGCCTGTGCCTGTAGTCCTAGCGATTTGGGAGGCTAAGGCAGAAGAATAGCTTGAGCCTAGGAGGCAGAGATTGCAGTGAATAGAAATCGGACCATTGAACTCCAGGCTGGGTGACAGGAGTAAAACCCTGTCTCAACAACAACAACAACAACAACAACAACAACACAAGAAACCCCCAACAACAATAACAACGACAAAAATATGTGATACTTGTAACAGCGGGAAATGAAAGTTTTCATCTTTTATTTCCTTCCAGCCTCATGAATCACTACTTCTGCTACCAGAGAGAGAATACACATATTTTAAGAACTGCTATGGTACCTGTTGGATAATGTCTTAGGGAAATAGATTTAGAGTAGAATAAACAAAGGCAATATTACAATTATTGAACATTTTGCATTCTGAATAAAATATAATGAGAAATATTGATTTAATAATTTTTCTACTAAATAAAAAATGTAAGTACCCTTTGGTAATACTTAATCCGTAATCCTCATGATTAAATCTCTTATTCAACTTCCTCTCTTGAATCCAATTTAGAAAACGTGAAGGCAGAACTTGTGCAATAAAACTATAGTATCTTCTTATAACCATCATATTAAAAGGATAGCCCCAATCTGCAGAGTGCCCGAGAACCCAGGTACCAGTTCTAGTACTGAGAAGTACCTAAAAAGTAAGGCAAGAAGGAAAAATAAGTGTTCATCATTTTGTAGTCTTTTTCATCAGTGTGTTTCAGATGATCTTATTCCAGTTTGGTCTTATAACAATAGAGGATTGCTGAATTTGTACATAGGTCTACATATGATTATCTGTTCCTATTGCTGTCATTGTTCTCAAAATCACTTTACTAGATCTGTATATCTCTTAAATATTTTGCTATGTTTATAGAATTATAAATGTAGAAGTATAGTATTTGTAGATACATGGAATTGTTCTGGCAATTTTTTACATGTAAGCAAAATAGAATTTAAAGTGAAGGTATGGAAAAGCAATTTTAACTTATTTTTAAATCAAAATCTAGTCTTTCCAGATCTAATCATTGTCCTTTAATTTATGCTAAAGTGCAATATATTTCTAATTTGTGAATCTGGTCTTAGACTTTCTAAAATCATTATGTATATTTGTTTTGCAAGAGTTGCTTTTATCTCGAAACAAGGTACAAATACAACTTTTAGTAGAGAACTTAGAAACATTCAAGAAAATGACCTTTCTATTCTTACATAGGTATTTTGCCAGAATGACAAAGGGACAGTGTAAAAAAGAAGATAATTGACCTGGGTGAAGTAATTTGCCTATATGGTCTTGTTTCTGAAGAAGCACTTCTGAAAAATTCTTAGAGGTCTGGCATCCACACAATTCTCCTAGACCCTTCTTGGAGATGGTTCAGCTCTGTAAAGCATGGCTTTTTAAATAGTTCAGAAAGGACTGTGGGTGGCTTTAAAGATTTTCAGTTTTTTTTTTTTTCCACTTACTCTATGTCTGCATAATTTAGCAATTGGCCAATGTACTTCATAGTTTTGAATACCTCTTTCTAGCCACCATCACTGATGATGGGATTAGGGGCATTAATTCAGAGATGATATACCCGAGCTGCTGTTCGACTGAGTTCCACAGCAACGTCTCCTCCAGTGTTCCCAAGACCGATCACCAAGATGCGCTTGCCTTGAAAGCCTTCTGGGATCTTGTACTCTTGACTATGCAGGATCTGACCTTTAAACTTGTGAATTCCTGAGACGAGTGAAAGATCAGAAAGTCTGAAATATCTAAAGCTATAATTTCTCACTATGCAGGGATAGGGTCTGTGGAAAAAGCTAAGTCCCACAACTATGGCAGCCCTTTGCTTATGCTGCTAGTGGCAGGAAGTAGAAAAAGCATATAACCTCCCTCTCCCCTGGGACACTGTGAGTCCAGATGTGGATTTAGTACAAACTGCCTTGTTATAAACATAGGAGATCTTGAATTCCATATGAGTGTGCCCTTTTAAAGCAGTTGTTTCAGGAAATCAAACTCACAGATAATAAGAAACATCTTATATACTATGCTGAACATCCTGGGCAAAAAGTAGATTGTTTCTAGTTCATCTACAATAAGTATTATATCCAGCTGTGGTTTCTCCCAGGACCACTACACTTGTATCTAAATACCTACTTGACATCTTCTTTTGGATACTGAATAAAGATCTTGAACAAACAAACAAAAACAGTAGGTTGTTGATGAATGTTACTTTGCCCAATAAATACATTCTATCAGAATGTGACTTGTGTATATAATATGTTTACATATTAAATTTTGATTCAATTAAAATTCTCCACAGGGTAGATTCTGTGGTAAGCTCTTTTGTAAATGAAGTAATTACTCTTGTGATTTAAGTTCATGTTACTTATACTTTATGCTTATTTTACTTTATGCTTTATCATTGATGTGTTATCATGCAGTATGCTTATTTGTGTTTTATTCTTATGTTATTTATACTTGTTTCTGACTGATCTTTCATGAAGCACCTAATACTCTGTCCATAGAAGCACAACCAGCTATAATGATATTTACATATGTAAGGAAGACTACAAATATTTCTTCTTTTGATTCATTTTTGGTGATTATCTCTTTGGCAGACATAAAAAACTGATGTAGTTCAGTTGTGTCCCCACCCAAATCTTGAATTGTAGCTCCCATAATCCCCACATGTCCTGGGAGGGACCCAGTGGGAGGTAATTGAATCATGGGGGCAGGTCTTTCCCATGCTGTTCTCCTGATAGTGAATAAGTGTCATGAGATATGATGGTTTTAGGAAGGGGAGTTCCCCTGGACATGCTCTTTCTCTTGCCTGCCACCATGTAAGGTGTGACTTTGCTCTTCCTTCACTTCTGCCAGGATTGTGAGGCCTCCTGAGCCATGTGGAACTGTGAGTCAATTAAACTTCTTTCCTTTATAAATTACCCAGTCTTGGGTAATTTAGATATGAACCATAGATTCACATAAACTAAGAATGGTAGGAATAGCGGAAGCAAGGGTGTTTACAGCAGCAGCAGCAACAGTGGAAATTGTGGGAGGTGACAGAGGAAACAATTGTGATGAGGCCAGTGATGGTCAGAATCACAGATGAGATGAAGCATTGACAAAGGATACGAAAGCAAAGTCCAGCAGTTTTGAGGACTAGACTGCCTCTCTAAGGCTTCAAGTGCCTTTGAAGTATCAATGTACAAATATTAAACTATCTTCTGGAATATATCATTCTCCTCCTATTCAGTCGTTGATTCATTCATTTACTTGGTAACATTTATCGAGTAACTACAACCTGCCTTGTTAAAAACATAGGAAATCTTATATTCCATGTGAGTGTTCTTTTTTAAAGCACTTGCTTCAGTAACTCAAACTCACAAATAATAAGAAACATCTTATATACTACGCTGAACATCCTGGGCAAGAAGTAGATTGTATAACAAAATGTTTCAATAGGATTTTTTGCCTACTGAGGCCCCCAAAGCTGGGTACTAAACAATAGTTCCCGCATTCCAAGCGAGGTGCTAAACCAACTATGCTGAATTTGCAGAAACTGTGTGTGTGAGGCTAGTTTTGTGATCCCTACTTAGCCTCATGCTCACTTTGAGGGTCTAAAATAGTTGAGGTTGAAGTGGCTAGGAGTTGGAAATTTACAGGAATTGTGGCATTTTCTGTCACCATTCCTGTAAATTTCTGTCAGGGAAGAGGATGGCAGAGGAAGAAAGAAGTCAAGCACACCGTCTCTTCTTGACATTGCTGTCAGCTCATAGCAGGTGCCAGATGGTGGAGGGGAGAAGCTTTTACATTACATGCAGTTGCAAATTTTGACTATTGCATGAACAGGACATTTTAGTTATGAAAATGATATATATATATACACACACACACATATACACACACACACACACACATATATATATGTATGTATGTATGTTTTGGTGACTTATAATGAATGATCAGAGGACATTTCATTATCTGAGAATAAGCAGAAAACTGCCTAAGATTTCATCCAGGGGCAAGGGAAGGACAAGCCCCACAGATCAGGTCTGCAGGGATATTAAAGGAAAAAGTTGGCTAATAGTCATACCTTATATAGCCTGTTCTTTCAACACTTTCAATACCTAAGGTGCTATGCTAGGTCTAAGGGATGTGAGGGCAAAAGGCAGTTCCTACCCTCAAAGAACTTTTTTTTTTTTTTTTTTTTGAGACAGGGTTTTGCTCTATCACCCAGGCTGGAGTGCAATGATGTGCTCTTGGCTCACTGCAAACTCTGCCTCCCAGGTTCAAGTGATTCTCCTGCCTCGGCCTCCTGAGTAACTGGGATTACAGGTGCTTGCCACCATGCCCAGATAGTTTTTATATTTTTAGTAGAACAGTATTTCACCATGTTGTCCAGGCTGGTCTCAAACTCCTGGCCTCAATTGATCTGCCCACTTCAGCCTCCCAAAGTGCTGAGATTATAGGTGTGAGCCACCGCGCCGCATCATACCCTCAAAGAATTTGTCCTCTGGGCTGGGTGAGGTGGCTCATGCCTGTAATCTCAGCACTTTGGGAGGTCGAGGTGGGTGGATTGCCTTCCGTCAGGAGTTCGAGACGAGCTTGGCCAACATGGTGAAACCTCATCTCTACTAAAAATACAAAAAAAATTATCTGGGTGTGGTGGCAGGCACCTGTAATCCCAGCTACTTGGGAGGCTGAGGCAGGAGAATCACTTGAATTTGGGAGGCAGAGGTTGCAGTGAGCTGAGATCACGCCTTCGAACTCCAGTCTGGGCAACAAGAGCAAAACTCTGTCTCAAAATAAATAAATACATAAATAAAAATAAATCAATAAAGACTTTGTCTTCCAATGGGGATATAGGTAAATAAACAGAAAATAGCTAACAATTATTTAGCTGTTGCTATGCTAGTCCCAGACCTCTGAGAACTTTATACGTATTAACAAATTTACTTATTTATTTACTGAGAAGGAATTTAGCTCTGTTACACAGGCCGGAGTGCAGTGGCACCATCAGAGCTCACTGTAATTGCCTCCCAGGCTCAAGTGATCCTCTCGCCTCAGCCCTGAGAGTAGCTGGGACTACATGTGCACGCCACCATGCCTGGCTAATTTTTTGTATTTTTAGTAGAGACAGGCTTTCACCATATTGCCCAGGCTGGTCTCGAACTCTTGAATTTAAAAGATCTGCCTGCCTCGGCCTCCCAAAGTGCTGGGATTACAGGCATGAGCCACCACACCTGGTCTATACTAACAAATTTAAACCTCACAGCAACCCCATAGAGTGGACCATAGTATTATTCCATTTTGTCAAAGCTGAGATTGAGACAAAAAAAAAAAAATCCCTGGGCAAATGGCTTAACCTCCCTGTTTGTTTTTGTTTTGCACTGCTGAGATTGCAGTGCAAAAAAACAAAAACCAAAAACCAACCAACCAACCGAACAAAACAGGGAGGTTGAGCAACTTGCCTGAGACCATATGGTAAATAGCAAAGCCCGTATGGGAACTCAAGATGTCTGACTCTGGATCTCAGCTGTCAGGCATGATGCTATACTCCCCTCCAGAAGAGAAGGCATTATGATGGCTCCAGTGGGACGTCCAGCCTGGACTGAGCCGGTGAAGGCATTTGAAGGAGATTTTCTTAAAGTGAGAATTTGTTAAAGAATGATTAGAAATTGGAAAAAGGGAGCATGAAGAATTTTCCAAGAAGTGGGAACAGAATATGCATCAAATGCATTGGAGAGCGGGACATTCAGCCACTTATGAGGTTTTGCTGGAGGGAATTTACTGGAGGGCTCAACTTTGCTCATGGATTTTATATCTTTCATATTGCCTAACACAACGACTTGCAAATGACAGATTCTCTGTAATTACATACTGAAGAAGAAAAAATAGAGAATGTGTAGGTAGTTCTGAGTCAATGATTATGTCAATGCAGTGCCAAAAAATGAAAAATAAATATATTTGATAAATTAAAACTACTAATTCAGGAAAACAGCAAAAGTCAGTTTATATTGGAAATAAAAGAAACGTTATCTGAGGAATGCAAGTCCCCTTTAAGTTATCAGGCCAGAGAGCCATTGAAATTTGACAGCAATCACATGTCACTCCCCATCTTGAGTTAAGTAATCACCTCTAGAAGACACTTGCTCTTTGGGCTCTGGACTTACTGACATTAAGTAGCCATAAATTAACCTGACAATGCTATACGCTGGATGTCATAACTTGTAGCCTATAGTTCAAAAATGTATAGCCAATGACTAATCAATGCTATTTCTGTAAATTGTAAATTGATGAGAATTCCTGTCAAACAACTTTGTATCTGCGCACTACTTGTTCCCTGTTCCCTTTAGAAACCTGCTTGTAACAAAGGCTGAACAGAGCACTTCCCAAGGCAACTTGGAAATGTTTCCCAAGCAGCTATCCTCAAGGAAACTCTTTAAAATTTTATTTTGACTCAAGTAAACTCTTCGAAATCACATGTGCCTCAGCTTCTTCCATTAGGTTGACAATATAGATTTTTAAAAAGGGTATGCATGTGTTGCAATGTCAACTTTCAAACAGTTGTGGTAACATGTTATAGACAAAGCTTGCGATTTCTATGGATTTTTTTCAATAGCGTAGAAATAGTCCTGATACTTTCTATGCAGAGAAGAGTTAATGTCCCCAAGGAAAACATTCATTTCAATGGGGGTCTTAAAGCTATTTGTGAAAGAAACTGTGGTGGTTAGTTAAAAGCAGAAACAGAATCTTAAAAAGTTATAGTCCTGTAATCTCAGTATTTGGAAGGCCAAAGCAGGTGGATCCCTTGAGTCTAGGAGTTTGAAACCAGCCCTGGCAACATGGAAAGACCCCGTCTCTGCAAAAAATACAAAAATGAGCCAGGTGTGGTGGCATACGCCTGTAGTCCCAACTATTCTGGAAGCTGAGGCAGGAAGATTGCTTCAGCCCAGGAGGTTGAGGCTGCAGGAGCCGAGATGAGACCCTATCTCAAAAAAAAAAAAAAAAAAAAAAATATATATATATATATATATATATATATATATATATATAGTCTATGTGGAACTGAATTTAGTGTGGAATAAAGAGTAAACAATCCCAAACTTGAAAAGAATAAATTCCGAAAGTGTCCATGTCAATAGTTTGGCACTTACAGCACATTTTCCCATAGAGAATGTTGTAAGAGGTGTTTTTATATTCCTTTAGTACTGTACAGTTGTGTGGTTAGTCCCCAGATCAGCAGCAAGCCTGAAGCCAACCACCATTTATAATAGTGTTTCCTTGCAAAATAGTGTATTGAATTTTCACTTGATTCCTTTTTGAATAGGATATTCTGTCAATTTGTGATGACACTTATAAGACGTATTTTCATTCATTTTGCCAATGTTTGTATATTTTATTCTTCACAGTTTTCCTTCCTTAAAAGTTCTTTTAATTCCTTGAAGAAATTTCAAAAACTCACCTATTTGGGAGGCTGAGACGGGTGGATCACGAGGTCAGGAGATCCAGACCATCCTGGCTAACACGGTGAAACCCCGTCTCTACTAAAAAATACAAAAAACTAGCCGGGCGAGGTGGCGGGCGCCTGTAGTCCCAGCTACTCGGGAGGCTGAGGCAGGAGAATGGCGTGAACCCGGGAGGCGGAGCTTGCAGTGAGCTGAGATCCGGCCACTGCACTGCAGCCTGGGTGACAAAGCGAGACTCTGTCTCAAAAAACAAAACAAAACAAAACAAAACCAACAAAAAAACCAACAAAAAAAACTCACCTATTCAATTGCCGTTAGGGCCACTAATATGTAACAAAGAGTAGCTTTATTACATTTTAGTAATCCTCAATTGATTAATTTTATTTCCCTCAACTGAATTTGAATAGCTTTTGACTTTTCAAATAATCAGTTTTGACCTCAAATGATGGCAATTTGACAGTCATGAGTCTATTAAAAAGAATATGCTGTCACAGTGAAAAGCATTTCCAAATGGAAGGTTCTAAAACTCCTTTTTGTGGATAGCCCTGGTTTAAGAGTTGTATGATTATTTATTTATTTGTTCATTTACTTTTAAGACAGAGTCTCACTCTGTGGCCCAGGCTGAAGTGCAGTGGCATGATCTTTGCTCACTGCAACCACCACCCCTCCAGGTTCAAGCAATTTTCGTGCCTCAGCCTCCTGAGTAGCTGGGATTACTGGTGTGAGCCACCATGCCCCGATAATTTTTGTATTTTTAGTAAAGACAGGGTTTCAGCATGATGCCTAGGCTGGTCTCCAACTCCTGGCCTCAAGTGATCTCCCTGCCTCGGCCTCCCAAAGTGCTGGAATTACAGGCATAAACCACTATGCCTGGCCGAAGAATTGTACGATTATTGTGTTGACTGTTCTGAAGAGTGAATATATTGCTTTTTTTTCCTTTTTAAATTTTTATTTGTCCAAGAACCTCCAACTCTAGAGAAGGTTGAATATATTGCTTTACATGTTTAATTTCTGGTTTGTTTCTTCAAAAAATTAATATACTCTCATTTCCTGTATGTTCTATTACAGGCCAGTCCTGATTCAAATTACCTGTAATTTAATCCCTAAAATCAAAGCCTCTTCTTTTTCATGACAGACCTGGTTGTTTTGAGCCTTACTTGATCACTGAATTTCAATTAGACACACATTAGAAAGCTCAAACAATAATAACAACATTTATATTAATAAATAAGACCCGACACCACCTACATAGTGCCTTATACACCTTTTAAAGTAATTTTGCACATATCATTTTTGAGAGTGAATATAAAGCTATCTATAATCATGGGGAGGTATTTTCAACTGCAAATCAGTAAGTTTACTTCTAGAAGAACCCAGAAGCATAGGCACGGTCTCAGGTAGAAATGACTCACCAGGAAAGGCTTCCAAAGGTAAATGGGATTCAGGAAATGTCCAGTGCACACCATAACAGCATCAAAGACAGCTCTATTTTGCTTGCCCTCTGTCTCTGTGACAACATCCCACTGACCAGTTTCGGAGAAGTCTGGACGCTTCGTTATGCTACACACAGTGGTCTAAAAGTGAAAGACAAACACTCACTTCTCACCAACACCCCTGGACCTCATGCAATGACTGGTGTGGTAACCATGTCTGTTACTTTCAGTAGGCCAAGTCCCATGACAGGAGGTCTATTAATATTGATTTATCATCTTCTTAGAGAAGTTAAGTAACTTATGCAGACTCACAAAGGTGGCAATATAGACTTTGACTTGAGACATTTAAATCTTTCAGTAGAAGGAAGAAACAGTCGTGTTTTATTCCTGGGGAGAAAGAGATGAGTTACAATGCCCGGTGCTTTGGGAAATTTAGGAAAATTAGTTTTGCCTTATTATAATTTCTATGGTTCAGATGTCTAGATTTTTTTTTTCCCCAATGGGCTTTGTGAACAAAATTCTTTTTTCTCTCTTAAAAAAAGTCAAAATTTCATCCTGAATGAGAGTTTGGCATTTAGAGGATGAATCAGCAAATTCAGTATTTTATTTTATTTTATTTCATTTTTGAGACGGAGTCTCACTCTGTGGCTCCGGCTAAGTGCAGTGGCATGATCTTGGCTCACTGCAACCTCTGCCTCCCAGGTTCAAGCAATTCTCATGCTTCAGCCTCCTGAGAAGCTGGGATCACAGGTGCACACCACCACACCCAGCTAATTTTTGTACTTTTAGCAGAGACGGAGTTTCACCATGTTGGCCAGACTGGTCTCGAACTCCTGACAACAAGCGATCTGCCTGCCTTGGCCTCCCAAAGTGTTACAATCACAGGTGTGAGCCACTGCACCCGTCCCCAATTCAGTATTTTAATGATTTATCTGAGTAAAACTTGAGCAGCAGCAGAAGAGAGGAGTCCTTATTTTCTTCCTATTTATTTAGAGATAAAATCAATAAAAAGTTTACTTTAAACATCCAATTTTCATTAGATTGCTGAATAGGCCAGCCCCCATCAAATTCATCTTCCATAACTCAAAGAATCTTACCTTAAACTGAATGTATTTCAGGAGGTCAAAGTGCTCAGCAAATTCTTGGAGATAGTCCCAAAATTTTTCCTGGTTCATGAAATTAGGATAATCTTGGTGGAAAGGGAAGTCACTGTAACATGACATTTCCCTACAGACATTTGTCACTAATGACTTATAGACCCTGGTCATCCCATCTTTGGAAGATTCCTGTGGTGAAGGCATAGTTAGCTTGTTGGGATAATGGAGATAGGAGCAAGAGAACAGAGATCATGGTGGATCCTGCTACCCTCATTAAGAGGGGGGTTATAGCAATTAATGTCCCATTTGTAATTTTATTTATTTTTATTGATTGATCGATTGAGATGGAGTCTCACTCTATCATGCAGGCTGGAGTGCAGTGGTGCGATTTTGACTCACTGCAACCTCCGCCTCCTGGGTTCAAGCAATTCTCATGCCTCAGCCTCCCAAATAGTTGGGATTACATGTGTGCACCACCATGCCTGTCTAATTTTTGTATTTTTAGTAGAGACAAGATTTCACCATGTTGGCCAGGCTGGTGTCTAACTCCTGGCCTCAAGTGATCCACCCAACTTGGCCTCCTAAAATGCCTGGATTACAGGCATGAGCCACTGTACTGAGCCACTATTTGTAACTTTAAAGAGTTCCAGGAAACCCAGCATTAGGTGTCTATGCTATAATTATCAGAAATCATTGGCGGGATTGTATAATTAAATTCAATATATTTTTCAAACCACAAAGAAGCTAACCAAATTAAATAGGGCTCTCCAAGACTAACATTGTCCTTAAACAATTCCATGAATGCAGGGCTCATTATCTGTCTTGTTTATCTTTTCCTTCTTCCACTGGCATGGCTACTCCCTCCACTCATGCCCTGGGCATCTTCCTTTTTGGCTTTCCTCAGGGAATACCTTACTAATTTTTCTCATTATTGTCTCCGTATATTCCCAATCTACCTCCCTCTATTGGCTCCTTCTCATCAGCACAAAATACTCTAATTTTAAAAACAAACAAAACATCCTCTCAACCTATGTCCCCTTCAGCCCTGTCTCTCTCCATCCTATCTCAATCTTCATAGAAGAACCATTTACTGTAGCCTCTGTTTTGTCATGAAGTCCTCAACTTGTCTTGATTCAATCTCCATCACTCAAACAAAACAACAAAACAAATAGGTCTATATTAAAGACACCAATGAACTTCCTGTGGCTGAAGCTAATCTCTGTTTCTCCCTTAAGCCTCTTTCTTAGCTGTCACTTTCTCTAAGAAGTCATCCATGACCCAACAGAGCTGCATAAGGTAGCTGATGTGGCCCTGCTGCATCCTGTACTTCTACCACGAACCTGAAGACACTGTGTTGTAATTCTCTATTTACTGTTTCTGTTTCTCACCAGACTGCAAGGAGGACAGAGTCCCTGTCTATCTTATTCATCATTGTGTGGACATAAATACTTGTTGAATGAGTGAAAATTAATATTATGATAATATTTTTGAAAAAAAATAGTACAACTGGCCCTCTGTATCTGTAGGTTCTAGATCCATGGATTCAATCAACCAAGGATGGAAAATATTTGCAAAAAATAAAGGATGCTTCCATATGTATTGAACATGTACATATTTCTTTCCTTGTGAGTATTCCATGAACATTACAGTGTCACAACTATTTATATAACATTTATATTGTATTAGGCATTATAAGTAACTTAGAGAACATTTAAAATACTCAGGAGGATGTGTGTAGGCTACCCGCAAATATTATTATGCCATTTTCTATCAGGAACTTGAGCATTTGTGAATTTTGGTATCCACGGCAAAACCAAAGGGATACCTAAACCCCCACGGACACCAAGAGACAACTGTATATTTATGACTGAGAGAAATTACATTGAAATTTTAATAGTACTAATTTGTGAATATTGTTACTTAATTTATATTTTTCCTTTTTTCCCTATTTGTTTAACTCAAGATTGTTTTCTAAAATTAAACTGTATTACTTTAGAAGAGCAGAAGTAAACCAAACCAACTGTGGGGCCAAATAGCAGAAGCTACATAAACCAGACCCAATATTTTCCTTCCATATTAACATTTGGTGGCTTGAGGAGGTTAACAATATACCAAAGTTTTTTTCCTCCTAGTATACTATAATCCTAGGGTTATGACTACTCCTGCTTATATGTAGTTGCTTATTCTGTTTTATTCATCATCCATCAGAGATCTATTAATAGCAAACAACATGTCTTCTATGAAGGCTTCTCTCATTCATGCCTGTTGAATGAATGTCACTATTCTTTTCCCCTATAGCATTTAGTACTTGGGCCTGCCTAGCTTCCATCTTATTTTTTGTTTGTTTGTTTTTAATTCTATTTTTTGTAGAGACAGGGTCTCGCTATGCTGCCCATGCTGGTCTTGAGCTCCTGGCCTCAAGTGATCCTCCCACCTCAGCCTCCCAAAGTGCTGGGATTACAGGCATAAACCTTCTGATACCTTCTTATACTTCACCACTGGGGCAGATCCCTCAGTCCCTACTGGATACTCTGCTACTTCCAGTAACCAGCACCAATCCTGACCAGAGGCAGGTGGTATTTAAACACTTCCATCCCCACTGTCAGATGCTCAAGTCACCTAATAGGTGGCCTGGACCTAAGTGTAGCCTCCGAGCCTAAATATTCCACTTCTAAGAATGATTGGTTAGTGCCTGAGTTCTTTCTATTCTGAAAATGTGACAGCGAACCCTCCCCCTCCCACAAGGCCTTCCAAGGTTTGGGGCCCTGCCTCACTCTTGCCAGTTGGGTTCCTAAAGACCTGAACAATGTCTGGGGGTTGTGGTTCCACTCCCTGTTGCCAACTTCCATTCTCCCTAGAGTGTAATCTTTTTTATGTTCACCAATGCTATTCAGTTTGCCTGATGTTACACTCTGCAGCTTTGTCTTAGAAAGTCTACAGTCCAGAAATCATCATAAATGTCCAATACTATGCTTATCTATCAGACTTAACTCTTTTTTTCTCTCTCTTCCAACTGTCCCTGACCCAAGTCTGCACACTCTCAAGATTCCTCACCAATCAGACTGCATCCTGCCTAGTGTTTAACACTGCATTACACACATGTTTGTGCTGTTGTAGGAAGCCACTCCCTTACTTGATCACCAAGACAGGCTAAAGCCACCATGTCTGAGCAGAGACAAAGCAAATGGCCAGATCATGACTGATAGAGATAAGAGGATGTGAACCATGTACAGTAAACTTCCATAATCCCCCAATGTCATCACTTCTCTCAAAGCAGGTGGGCTCCAGGTCCTCATCCACACAGCATTTGATGGAGGAGATGCCACTCACACCAGCTCCAATCACTGCAACTTTCTTGGCCATGGTATGCTCTGTTAGAGGAAAGTCAAGCAGAACTTCTTTATTTAACAAGTTGGAAGGGAGCCCTTGTCACAAGTCTCAACTTTTATAGTGATATATATGCATTTTTTTTTCATCTTTGAGTGGGAGCAGAATCACATGCTGCTTAAAAATGCAGGTTCTGAAATCAGATTGTTTTGGTTTAAGTCTTGGCTTCACTACTTATTAACTGTGTGATCTTAGGCTAACTATCCTGTCTATGCCTCAGTTTTCTCATCTGTAAAATGTGAATGGTAATAATAGTAATACCAACAGGAGGCAAGGAAATACTGAGTAGAAGAGAACAGTTCCCTGGCAAAGGCCCCACTCTCAAGCCTGGAAACCTACAGCCCTAAATGGGAACAGGCATTCCTGTTTTTGCACCCCAGTGTTGCCTTTTCCAAGACCACTCTGGCCCACTGTACCCCTATTCCATGCCCATATAAACCCCAAGCTCCACTGGCAGAGCAGAGCGGCGTGGCAGAGAAGGAGAGAAGAGAAGGAGTGTTTGAATGTCAAGAGGAGTTCAACTGGGGATGGTTGGAGAGGAGATTGGCCCAGGATGGCCAAACTCCAGGGGAAGATCATCTTCTCACTCCATCCCCTTTCCAGTTCCCCAACAAGTCCCCTGAGAGCCACTGCCACCACTCAATAAAATACCTGCATTCACCATGCTTCAAGTCCATGTGACCTGATTCTTCCTGGACTTTGGACAAGGACCTGGGTACCAAGAGGGCAGGGTGTAAAAGAGTGTCACCTGAATCTCCACTGAACTGCTCATACTTAGCTGTCCGTAAATGGCAACTGCTAAAAGAGCATTAATTTTAACACACCTGTAGATCCTACTGGGGGCCGGAGCCCAAAAGCACTAGCCATGGCTCCTGCACCTGCCCATATGCATGTTCCCCTTCCTATAAGGGGTTTGAACATGCAAACAAGCCACACTGCTGTAGCAAGTTCTGCAAGGGGTCAGAGAACTTTTCCGTTTTAATAGTAATAATAATAATGACTTTAAAGGGTTGTTAGGAAGATTAGATGACTGATAAATGTCGGAATGGTTTTAGAAATGTGCCTGCTACATAGTAAATGCTCCACTAAATTTAGCTATTGAGGGTTGAGCAGCCCAAACCCCCAAATCCAAAATTTTAAATACTCCAAAATCCAAAACTTTTTGAATACTGACATGAAACTCAAAATAAATGCTCACTAGAGTATTTCAGATTTTAGATTTGGGATGTTCAACCAGTAAGTACAATAAAAATATTCTAAAATCTGAAAAGACTTGAAATCTCAAACATTTATTTTTTATTTATTTTAATTAATTTTTTTAATAGAAATGGGGTCTCACCATATTGCCCAGGCTGGTCTTGAACTCCTGGGCTCAGGTGATCCTCCTGCCTTGGCCTCCCAAAGTGCTAGTATTACAGGAGTGAGCCACCATGTTCATCCTACTGAAACATTTCTCACCCCAAGTATTATTATTATTATTATTTTTGAGACAGAGTCTTGCTCTGTCACCCAGGCTGAAGTTTAGTGGTGCAATCTCAGCTCACTGCAACCTCCATCTCCGAGGTTCAAGTGATTCTTGTGCTTCAGCCTCCCAAGTAGCTGGGATTACAGGTGCCTGTCACCATGCCCAGCTAATTTTTGTATTTTTAGTAGACATGGGGTTTCACCATGTTGGCCAGGCTGGCCTCAAACTCCTGACCTCAAGTGATCTGCTGGCCTCAGCCTTCCAAAGTGCTGGGATTACAGAGGTAAGCCACCATGCCCAGCCTGGTCCCAAGTATTTTGGATAAGGAGTGCTCAATCTGTAGTATTTCAGAGTGTAGACAGTACCTCGACCCCATTGGGATGCTAGAATTTCTCAGTATTAGAGGGGCTCTTTGCTATCACTTTGTGCCTCTGAATCCCAGGAATTTCAGTCAGTAGAAATGTTGGTTTTGATTCAAAGCATTTAGAGTCTTGAAGAATAGCTGGTCACGGCCATGCCTTGCCATAAAACGAGGATATTACATGGGTTGAGGGGAGGTTCTTAACCTTGCGGAGAGGCAAGACTGACCATAATAGAAAACAAAGTCCCCAAGGAACGTCATAAGGGATATTCCGGAGCCCAAGACGATGTCAGCTAGAAATGGGGATGCTCATGCTTGTCAGCGGGAACTGGAGGAAGTGTACACATACATATACATGGGGATATAGGACCAGTTTTTACCAATTTTTCTGGATTTTATCATTTAGCCTTCTGCACATCTCACATTGCTTTTGCCTCAATCAAACGGGCTGAGTTAATTCTAGTAAACCAAGTTTATGTCACACTGAGGCCCTTAATATGTCATGTGGACTTAGTTGCAAGTGCTGCTTTTCCCTGCAACCCGCTTGGCCAATTCAGAAGACACACAAACAATAGCTGAGACCTCAAAGTATTCTGTTGTTTTATGAAACATATATAACTCATTTCACTTTGCCTTTGAAGATACAGTATTTTTTGAGGAGAGATCTAGCTGTATAACCCCTGTGTGATTTTTGTAGTCTCATGTCACTTATCACAGTGGTATTTGCCTTGGGGAAACAAGAGAGCATATCTTTTTTGAGCTATTAGGACCAGTAAATGGGAAATTAGCATAATCATTTGAAACAACTTAAGGCTACACTGCTAATAAGAGGCAGAGTTTGCACTGAGTATGGATTTCAGGATCTAAAACCAAGATGTGAACATGCTGTTGGTCTGAGCCTGAGGTATCCTGTGGTTCCCCTCACCTTCATACGGTACTTGGTTCTCAAAGGTTGCTTATATTTATTAATTATTCGAGATGGAGTCTCACTCTGTCTTCCAGACTAGAGTGCAGTGGCACAATTTCGGCTCACTGCAACCTCCGCCTCCCGGGTTCAAGTGATTCTCCTGCCTCTTCCTTCATCTTTGCTCAGGTTTGCTGCTGCACCTTTGGGATGGGCTTGGAGGAGTTTTTCTCTATGGCTTTGTAGCTTGCCTCTTAATCAGATCAGAAGCCCCATATCAGAAGGCACAGAGTCAAAGTGAATTTACTTACTGCAGGGAGTAAAGAAAGACTCCTGAGTCCTCCAGGAACCCTCAGACTTACCTGACTCTAAGGCAGACTCATGAACTTGCGATGAGGATTAGAAGAATTTCCTAGGGCCTTCAATTTCTGAATGTATTTGCTGCCTTGCCCTTTGCAAGGCTGAGACTGCCATACCTGGCTTCATTATCTATTACAAAATGTATCATTTTTCCTCTTAGACTTTTTATTTGGGAATCCCATTTAGTTGAGAGAGCTATATGGGATGCAATGAAAATGGATTTTGGAGGCAGCAGAGTTGGGTTCAAACTTTCTCTGCTACCAACTGGCCATATGACCCTGAGCAACCTACTGGAGCAACCTTAGATATATTCTTTGCAAAATCAGAAAAATACCTATGTTGAAGGATTGTTTGCATTTTTAAAAACATGATATTACTTACACAAAAAAAGTGCCTTACACAAAATATTTACTCAGTGTTCATTCTCTACCTCCCTACTTGTCTCCTTTCTTCCTTTTCTTCTCCTTGGCAAAGACAGTTCACACAGATAAAATGTATCAACAAGTTTGGAAAGGAGTAGGCAGACATACCTGTGTTTTCCTTTGAGTTGAGGAGCAGGAGGTTTAGACAGCTTCTAACCAGAAATAAATGGCCTCCACCAATAAGAATACTTGAATTTCCAGACCACTAGGTAGAGGCCTGGGGCGGGCAGATCTTTGCTGTGCTCTCTCTCTGCAATAATAACATAAAAAGAAATGGCTGCTAACTAAATTGCCAAAGTGAAAAATATACTGGCATGAATAGACTGGCAGCAAAGTAATTCATTCAACAAATATCCCTGGGTACCTCTAAGTGCAGGTACTAAGCCAAGTGTGGGGCACTGAAGATAATGAAGACGCTGCTACTAAGAAATAGTAGTAAAGTGTTAGAATTAAAAAAAGACAGTGACTGCTCTTAAGATGTTGTATATGGAGAGATTGATGCTACCTTGTGCTAAGTCCTATGGTGGCAGCATGCTCTAGGCACGAATGCTTGCACTCTCCTGGCCTGTTTATCCCTGCCTAGAGACCTAGTTAGTGACAGAGTGAGTTGTGGGTTAAAAAGGTGCTGGGCAAAAGCACTTTAAGGACTGACTTAGAGACTCTACAGGCAGTAGAAACAAATTGGGAATTTGCACTTTTTAAAATTAATCTATATTTACAGACTGTACATTTCTGAATGGGAGCAACCATTTTAAATTTTGCCTCGAGGCAGTAAATGAAGGTAGTAAGTGAACTGGAAATTGAGAGATCTGAGTTCTAGTTCTGCTTCTACCTCTAATTAGCTTGTAACCCTGGACAAAATTTTCGATTTCTCTGAGTCAGTGCTTCCACATTTGTAAAACAGAGGGTTCAAGTGGCTTTCTCTTTGTTTCCTTCTAGTTTGAAAGGACTGTTCTTATGTCTGAAAACCAAGTAATTGGTGCCAAAAAAAAAAAAAGATATGAATTCAAAGGTAGGAGAGAATACTGCAGGCTTGAAGGATTGGGAGAACATGTGTGTGCAAACTCTGTAAACTATAAAGTGGACTTCATAAGGTACTTGGTTGCTCAAAAGTTGCTTATATTTATTTATTTGAGATGGAGTCTCACTCTGTCTTCCAGGCTGGAGTGCAGTGGCACAATTTTGGCTCACTGCAGCCTCCGCCTCCTAGGTTCAAGTGATTCTCCTGCCTCAGCCTCCTGAGTAGCTGAGACTACAGGCATGCAGCAGCATGCCTGGATAATTTTCGTTTTTTTTTGGTAGAGACGGGGTTTCACCATGTTTGTCAGGCTGGTCTCAAACTCCTGATCTCAAGTGATCTGCCCGCCTCGGCTTCCCAAAGTGCTGGAATTACAGGCATGAGTCACCGTGCCGGCCATAGGCTGCTTATATTTAGTCCCTTGGCAGAAAGGAGCCCTGACCTATTGAACTAGACCTTTGAACAACCGGAAAACCCCAGCCCACATCTGACTGAGCAAATGTAGGAATCCTTTATGAGACATGGAAAGACTTGGGTGATTTGCAAATCATGTAATCAATTATGATTTCTTTGAATTTGGAATTTGATCATTTTATGTTTCTTATCATCACCCTACCATGCTCTTACTGTGTTACAGTATTTTTTTTCACACCATCTGGGGGGTATTTTGTTTCCCAATGGCTGGCGTTTCCATCTCATTCATAAGATGAAATCAGAGGTGAGCCTGGAGTCACTGAAAGACTCATGATTCTGTTTATCTCACTGACACCTTCCTTTTGGATGGTTCTGTCCACAACATAACTTTGTTTCCTTACAACTTCCCTTTGCTTCCTGACTTTTTCCTTAATTCTCTTGCTTTAGCCCTAGTCAAGAGACCCCAAAAGAAGATAATCACATTCATTCTTAAGGAACACACTCAAAGAAGAACACTCATCTTTTGTGAAAGCAGTTTCTGGATCATTTCCCCATTTAAAAAAAAAAAAAAAATATCCAGGACACTTACCTTGGTTAGCATAGAGCAAATTCTTTGACTTAAATTATTTCTCAAAGTCAAATAGGCAAGGAAAGTAAGTGTTTGTCTTTTTTTTTTTTTTTTTAAAGCTCAAAACCCAAATTCTTTTTTCTAAAAGAAAAATAAACGGAAAGATGACTTTCGTAAAAGTGTCCTCAGTTTAAAACAAAAGCCATTTGTCTTTTCTGCTTTGCTGGTGACAGCAGAAAGTATACCGACCAAGAAAAAAGTTGTGTAGGAGACAAGTGTGCTACTTCCGTGATCTTAAGGGAAGGACGAATGGTGAGTTAGAATACAGCTTTTGGATTGGCAGAACATAAACCCTTTCTGCCCCTTTACTCCACCCTCCTCAACGTCATAGTTCTGGCAAAGCCCTAAAACTTATGGGAAGCCCATGATAGTGTCGCTCTTGCCATTACAGTCTGTAGAGGGCGCCAAATCACCCCAAATCAGCTTTCTCAGCGAAACAGGAGTTCTACTTTTGGAAACAAACTTCTACATCCTGAGTCTTGCTTGAATTACCACAGGAGCTGTCCACAGGAGAAAGTTATTTAGATGACCATTACCTCATGAAGTTCTTTCATGCTTGGAGTTCTCCAACCCCAGAAATGTGATTTTAAAATTCAGGACTTATAAAGAATTTAAGCTGTTTTATCCTTCAGATTGGATCAGCAGAGGGAGCTGGTGAAATGTGTTTGAGAAAGCATAAAGCTAATTTTAGATATTAACCTAGGGCACAAGAAAGGTAGTAATTATAGAAGCTGTGGCAGTAATAGAAAACTTACTTTTTTTCCTTCCACTGTGTGCTTGGAAGATAACATAACAGACCATCTTTAGTACTTGTGCTTAGGATATTTTCCAACATGGTTCACTGAACAGTTTCTAAACCACATTTGCTTGTGACTACACATGCAAATGCCTACAGGAGTGAGGAGGGTAACATACTTGAGGAAAGTGGGTCAGATATGATCTGACTGGAAAGTACTTTCTATGTCTATTCAATTCAGCTAAATGTTGCTCTTTAAAAAAATGAGCCCAATATGGCAAGGCCTTAGGCTCTTTTCAGTAAAAGCTGCAAATGCAGATTTTAATATAAAATCTTCTGTCGGAAGCAAATATTTTCTTTTGAAAAATATCATGGAATATTATGCAGCCATAAAAAGGAATGAGATCATGTCCTTTGCAGGGACATGGATGAAGCTGGAAGTCATCACCCTCAGCAAACTAACACAGGAACAGAAAACCAAACACTGCATGTTCTCACTCATAAGCGGGAGCCAAACAACGAGAACATATGGACACAGAGAGGGGAATGACACACACTAGGGCCTGCTGTAGGGTGGGAGGTGAGGAGAGGGAACTTAGAGGAGAATGGGTCAATAGGTGCAGCAAATCACCATGGCACACGTGTACCTATGTAACAAACCTGCATGTTCTGCACATGTATCCCGTTTTTTTTTTTTTTAGAAGAAATAAAGAAAAAAATTTTTAAATGAAAAATGAAAAATATTGTGTCTGGAGTTAGTTCCTTTTGACGGGTTCGTGGTCTCACTGACTTCAAGAATGGAGCTGTGGACCTTCGCAGTGAGTGTTACAGCTCTTAAAGATGGCACGGACCCAAAGAGTGAGCAGCAGCAAGATTTATTGTGAAGAGTGAAAGAACAAAGCTTCTATAGCATGGAAGGGGACCTGAGCTGGTTGCTGCTGCTGGCTGGGGTGGCCAGCTTTTATTCCCTTATTTGTCCCTTCCCATGTCCTGTTTCTGTCTTATCAGAATGCCCTTTTCTCAATTCTCCTTGCAGTTGGTTACTTTTAGAATCCTGCTGGTTGGTCCATTTTACGGAGCACTGATTGGTCCATTTTACAGAGTGCTGATTCGTCCATTTTACAGAGCTCTGATTGATCCATTTTACAAACCTCTTACTAGCCTCAGAGCACTGATTGGTGCATTTTACAATCCTCTTGTAAGACAGAAAAGTTCTCCAAGTCCCTACTGGACCCAGGAAGTCCAGCTGGCTTCACCTCTCAATATCCCCTTTAAGCAGGACACCCCAGCTGCTGTTGGGAATTGGGCATTGACTGCTCTAGCTACTTCCTGCTGGATAGGGGTGAAGAAGGGGCCCTGCAGTTGTAATATCCTCCGGAGGGGAACTTTGGAGTCATCAAAGGGCTAGCGGGTTGATCCAGGGATCCTCGGTAGAAGTTGTGAGTTGAGCTCATTTGGGGTTTCATTTGCAAAACCATCTGTAGCTTGATGTCCTCCATCCTGGAGGAAACAAATTTGACAAGGAGTTAAAAATACAGGGCCCAAAGGCAAATAATAGCAGGATGCTGTCATGAGGTCTAGAAAGGGTAGAAGCCATGTCGCCCAACTCCAGAGGATGGTATAAGAGTTTGAAAGGCATTGTATGATTTCAGAAGACATTTCCTGTAAATGCTGGGTGGTGTCTCATACTAACCCTGACTGGTTAGTGTAAAAGCAACACTCATCCCCTAAGAAGGTGCAAATTCCTCCTTTCTCAGCAGTGAGGAGGCCTCAGTGGTTTTGGAGAGTCACTGCTGCCAAAGAGTCTATTTGGGATTTAGAGTAAGGATAGATTTTGTTATTTCTTGAAAACTGTCCGAGAAATCCTTCTAGAGCATGTGATAGTAGGATAATGGAAGTGGATAAACCTGCTATTCTGGTTCCTGTAGAAGTGGCCATTCCTAACCCTATAAGTAGGGGTATTAGTTGTATGGCCCTGTGCTGATGGACTTGAACTTTGAGGGGCACTGATAGGGTCTGGGCCATGTTAATGTTGGGACTTAGGAAGACTAAGGTACAGGTGCTTGTCCAGTTGGTGGGGAGGCAGATATAGGTTGATGTTCCACAAAAGAAGAATATGCCTTGGCTGGATAGACAGAACTGGATGTGTACGTTAAAAAGGTGTGTGAGTTTGTTGGTTTCATTTTCCCATACTCCTAGAGTACTTGCCAAGGTGGCTCCAGTGAGTGGTTGGAAAGGGGTATTGGGAGAAAACTGAGTGGCTCCCTGTGTTCTATTTTCCCATTGGGTAAAAAACTATTTTGTACCTACTAGGAACCATTCAAGAGATTAATTGAAAGAGGGGATGAAGAGGCATTCACTAGTGGTGGGGGTGCTGCTGCAGGCGGTCTGGGGGTGAATGGTCATGCAGGGAGTATGTTTGCCATTACAAAACCTGGACTGTTTGTTAAGCAGGGAGGAGGTGATGATTTTTGGAAGCCCTGAGAGGTGGACAAGCCTTCTGAATGGAGCTGTTTGGGTGACTCAGAAGTTACTACAATCAGTTGTGGCTTGAAGTTGTAGCATGTAATTACACTGATGGGATAGTAGGTTCCCTGGGGGCAGGCCTGATAACAAGTTGTGTTGGATGCATAGAGAGCCTTGAAAAGTTAAGATGGTTTTCATGGTTATGGGGATTTGCCTTCTGGACCTTTGCTAAGGATTGTGGCCTTCAGGCACAGTGGAAGTAATATGGTATCCCTAGTGCCCTGGAAAGTCTCTGTTACCGTGGCTTTAAAAGTCACTTTGTAAACTTTGGAAAAGCCCAAATCTAGGAATTATTTCATGAATTAGGACTTTAACCACTTCCTGAGTCTTCTCTGTCTTGCAGGGGAAGACTTCTATCCAATTTGTAAAGGTATCAACACAACCAATAAGTATTGAAATCCCTTAGACTTAGACATATGGGTGAAGTCTAACTACCAGTCATCTCCAGGATAGTCCCCTATTCTTTGTTCCCTGAGAGGGGCCTTATGATGGACCAAGGGATTATTCCTTTGGCAGACCTCACAGGCTTTGACTGCTTGGTGGATGGTCTGGAGGAGATTTGGCCCTGTAAATAGGGATTTAGCCATTTGATGAGTGTTTTCAATACCCATATGAAAAGTTTGGTGGAGGGTCTTAAGTATTTTCCACCAGTTGGCTTTGGGTATGAGTGCCTTTCCCTCTTCTGTTGTGAACCACCCTGAGGGGAGAAAACTATGCCCCTGTGAAAGTCCCCATTCTGTTTCGGTTGGGAAATACTGGGGCTTAATTTCTTGGAGAGGGTTGTTCCATACCAAGGGACCTTCTATAGGTATTTCTAATGGGAGGTTCTGCCTGTTAGCAATTTTGGCCTGATAATCTACCCAACAGTTTCCTTCTGCCTTTTTGCCTTTTCTCCTTCACCTTTTTGATGGCTTTGGCAGTGTAAGACTGCCATCTCCTTGGGTTTTTGCACTGGATGCAATAACTTCATGATTTCCTTGTGGTATTTAATGCAGGTTCCCCCAGAGATTAGGAACTCCCTTACTTTCCATATTGCAGCATGGGCATGTAGGATTAGATAAGCATACTTGCTATCTGTATACACATTTGTTCTTTTTCCCTTTCCCAGTTCTAAGGCTCTGGTAAGTGCCTCTAGTTCTGCTAACTGAGTGCTGGTCCCTGGGGGAAGATGCTTGCTTTCAAGTACTGTTACATCACTAACTATGGCATAACTTGCCCTTCATATCCCATTCTCCACAAATGAACTTCCATTGGTATATAAGTTAAGGTCAGAATTAGCTAAGGGGACTTCTAAGACATCCTCTTGGGCGACATAAGTCTGGGCTACAATTTGTTGGCAGTCATTCAGTCATTCTTGATTGGTTCCTCATCCTCTGGGAGAAAAATAGCAGGGCCGAGGGTCACACACATGTGTATTTGAAGCATTGGTCCCTCAAGGAGTAGCACCTGGTATCTAAGCAGGCGGTTGTCTGATAGCCATAAATTTCCTTTGGCACCTAGTATGCCATTTACATCATGAGTAGTCCAGACAGTGAGATCCTTTCCTTGTATTATTTTGATCGCCTCTAATACTAAGATGGCCTCTGCCACAACTACCCGTAAACAGTGAGGCCAGCCTTTTGCTACCACATCACTTTCCTTACTTAGATATGCCACTGATTGTGGGGTTGTCTTCTTAGGGTGAGGATAAGCCAGTATAGGCACTATTCGTTCCTTGCTGAGGGCCCTGGTTCTTCTGGCTAAGATTAGACATAGCTATCTGACTTGTTGTAGGCAGAGCTGGGCCTTGTGCCCTGGATTAGCTAGAAAGTTCAAGATATCTAGAGTAGCACATGAGGCTTCTGAACTGGTAGCCAAAAGTAAATCATCCACATATTGAAGGACCAGAGTACCTGGACTTGACAAGTGGCCTAGATCTTGGGCCTGTGCCTGACCAAACAGATGAGGGTTATCCCTAAACCCTTGGGGCAAGACCATCCATGTAAGTTGGGATGTGTGGTCTGTGGGATCCTCAAAGGGAAAGAGAGACTGGGAGTCAGAGTGCAGGGGTATGCAGAAGAAGGCATCCTTAAGGTCCAGAACAGTGAACCATTCTGCTTCCTCTGGTATTTGAGAGAGCAGGGTATAGGGTTTGGATATAGAGGAGTTACTGCCTCATTGATGAGTTTAAGATTTTGCGTTGGTCTCCACTGACCATTAGGTTTCTCTACTCCTAGAATTGGGGTGTTGCAGGGACTGTTGCATTTTCTTACTAAGCCTTGAGCTTTTAAATGTCTAACAATATCCTGTAATCCTTTATGAGATTCAGACCTTAAGGGATATTGCCTTTGATAAGGAAAAGTGGTGGGGTCCTTTATCCTGATTTGGACTGCACAGACATTTTTTGCCCTTCTGAATTGTCCTTCCAATGCCCAGACTTCAGAGTTGATTTCCTTCTCAAGTAGGGGACAACAAATGGGTAACTTGTTTCCCATATTCATATAGATAATAGCTCCAGCTTTGGCCAATATGTCCCTCACTAATAAGGGTGTGGGACTTTCAGGCATAGCAATAAAGGCATGTGAAAAGAGCAAAGTCTCCCAATTACAACTGAGGAGGTGGGAGAAATACCTGGTTACAGACTGTCTCAGGATTCCTCGGATGGTAACAGACATTGAGGACAGTCATCTGGGGCAGGAGATTAACAATGAGAAGGCCATGCCAGTGTCCACGAGGAAGTCAATTTCTTGGCCCTCAATGGTTAATCTTACCCAGGGCTCAGTGAGGGTGATGACATGAGCTGGCGCTTGCCCCGGGCACCCTCAGTCCTGTTGTTGGATCATCTGGTTGGGGGCTTCTGGCTCAGAGAACCTTTTTCCACTGGGTCAGTGAGCCTTCCAGTGATTGCTGTGGCATAGTGGACATGGGTGAGGGGGTGGCTTGTTTCTCATTGGACAGTCTTTTTAAAAGTATCCTTGCAAACCACACTGATAATAAACCATACCAGGTGATTGACCTGCTCCATTTTCTGCCCTCTCTGAACCACCAAGGTTGGTTTGTCTGAGGGCCATGACTAAGGCTGCAGCCTTTCTCTGATCTCACTTTTCCTTTTTGGCCCGTTCCTCTTGGTCCCTATTATAGAACACTGAGGTTGCCAGGTTTAATAATGCATCCAGAATTTGTTCAGGGCCCAGGGTTCACTTTTGTAGCTTTCTCCTGATGTCTGCGGCTGATTGGGTAATAAACTTATCTTTTAGGATCAATTGATCCTCAAGGGAGTCAGGTGACAAGGGAGTATATTTTCTTAAGGCCTTCTGTAGTCACTCAAGGAAGGCGGAAGGATTTTCTTACTTTCCCTGAGTTATGGTGGACATCACTGAATAATTTCTGGGTTTTTTCCTACTCTCCTTAGTCCTTCTAGAACACAGGTCAATAGAAGTTTGCGACTCCAGTCCCCATGATCTGAGTTGAGGTCCCAGTGGGGATCCATACTGGGGATAGCTTGCTGACCGATAGGGAATTTGACTGTTTCTTCAGCTGTCATTCTATCATTTATTGACTAAGATACCAGGTATCTCCAAACTCTCAGGCTGCAACTAAAGCCACATTCTTTTCATTAAAGGCTGGGGTTTGATCTAACAATAGTGTGACATCTCTCCAAGTGAGGTCAAATGTTTGCCCTAGACCCTGTAGGACATCAGGATCATCTGAAAACTTCCCCATGTCTACCTTGATCTGCTTTAAATCAGAGAGGGAGAAGGGGGCATGTACCTGGGTTGGGCCAAATTCCCCTCCCCCTACAGCTTGAAGGGAGCATAACTGATAGCCTGGGGGTTTTTGTGGTCCCTTGGAGATTTCTTTGCTCATTTCCTTCTGGGTGGGGGAGATTAGAGGAGACTTATCATTAATAGAAAGGGGAGCTATAGGAAGGCTAGGATATGGAGGTAAGCTGAGAGTTCCTCCTGTGGAATATAAATTGCAAAGTTTACACAGTTGTAGATTATCCTTCAATGAAAAGAAAGCTTGGACATAAGGTATTTCATGCCATTTGCCTTCCGTCTTACAGAAAGGGTCAAGCTGCAGGATAGTATTGTAATTTATACTTCCCTCAGGTGGCCATTTTTCCCCACCAGAGAGAGAATATTGGGGCCAGGCCATAGTGCAGAAAAAAAATAAGCTGTTTCTTTTTCAGAGTTTGTGGATCAAATTGGTCTCAATGGCTTAGGATGCATTTCAAGGGTGAGCCTGTTGATATCTGAGTGTTTCTCATCTGAAAGAAAGAAACACCCATGATTTTGGTTTGTTTGTTCCCCCCACCCCTGCCCCGCTGCAAGAACCTGCAATGGTCCCTGGTCCCTGCTGACTGGAATAGTTGCACTCACGGAAGCAGCAGTGGAAACACTAGTTTTCCTCATAGACCACAAAGATGATCAAAGAAGGTCAGATTTAGTGGCCCTTATTGATGCACTCTCGAAAACCTGCACCCTTGCCTTTCTTCTTAGACCACAGAGGACCGAGAAAAATCGGATTTAGTGGCCCTTACCGATGCATTCTTGAAAACCTGTTAGAGTCCTAAGCATTTTTTCTTGTTAGTATTGAGACCTTACCCTTGTTCTATAAAGATAATATTCCTCGAAATGGAGGGGAGAGCCATATCTTGAGGAAGGGAAGGGATCTCTAGGGTTGGAAGAGTGATGCCTTTTGTCCTCACTTCCGAGGACATAGGAAGGATATAATTTCTGAAGCTCCCCATATCCTAGCTTTGGGAATAGCTTTTGTTAGGCCTGCTAGTCTGAGGAGGGATCCTAAAATTCCAGATAGTCCCCCAACTCTGATGGGGCTTTGGCAAAAATTATGTCTTTCTGATTGGTGATGCTGGGTTCCTAAAGAAGGGAACAGAGTCCTGAAATTTATACTAGAAATCATTCTTATAGGAGAACCTAGAAAAGCACCAGAGACAGGGAGTGGTTTTTAGAAGCAGGACTAGCCTCAGAGAAGAGAGGCGGGAGGAAGTTTGTCTGACAGCCGTTAGGACCTAGGAGGCAATAAGGATAGATAGGATAGATGGGTGAGTCTTGCTTGGGCAATGTGACTTTGAGAGTTCTGTTCATGGCTGCAGGGTCGACCAACTTTTTGTCAGGACCCCAGAGCTGAATGGCTTTCCTCTCTATCGACCCTTGGCTCAGTCCAGAAGTACAGGAAAAGCGGAAGCTGGTTCCAGGCAAACCAACACTCCCAACTCTGAAGAGTTGGGGGTTGTTAGAGAGCCCTTTCCTAGAAAGCCTGACACCTGTGTCTTTAGTCTGGCGGCCACACTAGTAGCTTTTAACTGGCTGACAGGTGCCCAATGTTTAGCCCCGAAATTCTAAGGAAAAATAGGACAGAATAGCAAGTGAAAGTGGTCCAATGGTACTCGTTGTGTGGCGAAATCCCGGACAAGCCCTCAGGTTGTGTCTGGAGTTAGTTTCTTCTGGTGGGTTCTTGGTCTTGCTGACTTCAAGAATGGAGTTACGGAACTTTTCGGTGAATGTTACAGCTCTTAAAGATGGTACAGATGCAAAGAGTGGGCAGCAGCAAGATTTATTGTGAAGAGCGAAAGAACAAAGCTTCCACAGTGTGGAAGGGAACCCGAAATGGTCACCACTGCTGACTGGGGTGGCTAGCTTTTATTCCCTTATTTGTCCCCTCCCATGTCTTGTTTCTGTCCTATCAGAATGCCATTTTCTCAATCCTCCACATGATTGGTTACTTTTAGAATCTGGCTGATTGGTCCATTTTACAGAGTGCTGATTGGTGCATTTTACAAACCTCTTGCCACCCACAGAGCACTGATTGGTGTATTTTTACAGAGCACTGATTGGTGTATTTTACAAACCTCTTGGTAGCTACAGAGTGCTGACTGGTGCGTTTTACAATCCTCCTGTAAGACAGAAAAGTTCTCCAAGTCCCCACTCGACCCAGGAAGTCCAGTTGGCTTCACCTCTCAATATCAAGCCCACAGAAAGGACAAAAGAACAGTTTTCATTAATAAACACCAATATCTCCTTCTCCTCCTCCTCATCCTCATCCTTCTTCTTCTTCTCCTCCTCCTCTTCTTCTTCTTTCTTCTTCTTTTCTCTTTCTTCTTTCTTTCTTCTTTCCTCTCTTCTCTCTCCTCTTCCTCCTCCTCCTCCTCCTCCTTCTTCTTCTTCTTCTTCTTCTTCTTCTTCTTCTTCTTCTTCTTCTTCTTCTTCTTCTTCTTCTTCTTCTTCTTCTTCTTCTTC
>NC_037677.1:37600699-37621902 GCF_003255815.1 Theropithecus gelada
AGAATTTAAAAGTGAAAACTGAGGGGTGCAAATTACAATATTACATAAATTCTGAATAGGGAGAGATCACTTCATGTTGGAGTGAGATATCTGGGAATGTAAAGGTAGATTGTAATAGAAGAGAAAGGGGCTCTGCAGAAGAGAGAGGGGTGGCGTGATCAAAGCGGAACTAAAGACAGGAACTGGAAAGCGCTACAGTTGATCATCATGCAGGAAACAGAAGTTAAAATTAAAATGGCAGATTTGGTCCAGATTATAGAAAACTCTCGGATGCAGAGCCACTACATCTGTAATTTATTTTTTTCAGGTAAAGAGAATAATTAGAGGTTTTTCAGCATGAGAGTGCTACAATAACAGCAGGCTTTTCTGAGGATTTGTTTGTTGGTAGTTGGGGTCTAGATGGCTTGTGCTGGGTGGCAGTGACCTGTGAGTAGTGGTACAAGGCAAAAATGAAATGCAGGGCAAAACCCTTGAGATGCCTGAAGGTAGCAGGTAGAAGAGGATAGTTAGGAACGTAGGCTTTGAGTCAAAGAGACTTGGGTTTGAGAACTGGCTCTGCCACATGCTGGTGATAAGATTTTAGGCAGGTTCTTTAACTTCTTTAAGCCTTGGTTTCCTCATGTGCAGTCAAGGGTACTAACAGTACCTACTTCAATGCCTTGTTTTGATGATTGGTTAAAGTAGTGCAGTGAAAACACATTTACTGCAGTGCCGGCCACAGAATAATCCTAACAAATATTAACTATTTCTACAATTATTATTGGGGGGACAATGCAATATCCTCAGTGTGAGGTGGTATGGACTCGATGAGGGTGTTGGTAATTAATAAGGAGAGGAAGGGGCAAATGGGAGATAGTAGCAGGAAAAAGTTGGTAGAATGTTCTGACCTATGGGACTGAGTAGGGAAAAAATATGTCCTGTAGCTCTTGTTGGATGGCTGGGAAAATGATGGAAAAAAAAAAATGTAAAAAGGAGTCAGAGAAGTTGGTTTTGGAGCAAAGATGACAACTGTGATTTGTAGAAAAATTTTTGAACATTCAGTAAAAATTAAATTCTTTAGTAATCTGTTGTGTGTGTGTGAGGCATTTTATTCCTTTAACATTTATCACTGTGTCAAACACCATTCGCTTGAGGCATGCATCTTAAGATAAAGCTCTTCACCCACTAACATCAGGAATGGTACCTTTTCCGCCAGGTGGCTGGCCTCTACAGCAATGTCTGTGCCAGAATTTCCCATTCCAATCACAAGGACTCTCTTGTCCTTAAATATATCTGGATGCTTATATTGCCGGCTATGAAAGTACTGGCCTTTAAAGGCATTAATACCTATAGAAAATAAAAGAGAAGTCACATAGAGAATTTACAGGATCAGTGAATGAAACATAAATATTTTTCAGTTGATAATATTCTTTTGACAGATGATTTTGGTCATTTTTACTAGTTTTCTCAAGGCTGAGAAAATATGAAATATGAATACATGACTTTACAAGACATTGGCAGGTAATTATTTAATGGAGGTTATTACTCCATCTCACTAGATAGGCCTCCAGTTTTACTTACTAGATAATTAACTACTGAGTTGAAGTATTGTGGCATAAAGACATATTAAGCAAAGTATAAGGAGTTATTATAATTTTAAAGGTTGATAAAAGTCAACAGGACAATAATATTCTATTGATTAACACGATTTATATAAGCTTTTCATAAGCAAGGAGCAAGGACAAGGAAGCTTAAGGGAATTGTGAGTCAGTGTCTCTTTTCAGAAAACTTTTTGACCTCTGCTATGTGCCTGGTACTGTGCCGGATGGTATGGGGGAATAAGATAAATAAAATGTTGTCCCTATTCACAAAGTTTCACGTTAGTTGGGGAAGTTCACTTGGTGACTGACTGTAACTTAGGCTAAGTTTGCTGGGTGGGCCAGAGTTGGCTCAGAGAAAAAGGAATTATGTCAGTTACACCAGGATTCAATCTACTGGGCTAACTCGATAGGATACCTTAGGCAGTGATGCTGAATCTTATTGAAACATCACACGAATGGAGAATGTTTGAAAATACTCTTTTTTTAAACAGCAATAACTAAAGCACAAAATACTCTTAAGACAACATTACATAATCAGAAGTAATTTGTACTAAAGAAAGAACTTCTTTTTTCCTAAAAAAAAGTAATAAGACCTCTAGATTCTCAGGGGAAAAATGTATATACTTGTGGGGAGTGACCTTACAAGGCCTGCTGGCTCTTTAGCTCACTTTGAATGAGTAGAAATCTAACATGAATCCAAGTTAAAACCTAACCACAACACAGAGCATTTGGAATTCAGCAAGGATGCAACCAAGTTCCAATATTTATTCGGCACAGGAACCCAATATGGATCAGAGAACTGTTGAGAAGAAAGAGCTGGAAAAGTCTAAGCAGAAACATAGAATTATCCCTGAATCTCATGTTATTTTAGATTCTCTTTGGATGGGCTTTTTTAGGGGGGTCACAAATGGACAAAAATGAGACTCTGTGGCTGTCTCTTAACAGACTAATACTTTCTCTTATCTCACAGGAAGACAGAGTAAGATCTTACACTAGGTAAATGTGGCTGTGTTGGTAAGTAGCAGAATATCCTATCTAAGGAAAAACAATTGTATATAAAAAAGAAAAAAGGTAAATAGCAGAATGTATATATGTGAATGATAAAAGTAGTCATCTTGGGAAATCATATGTTTATTCTAACTGTGATACCTATTATTTTTTCTAAGACTTTTTAGCACAACTTCTTTGGAATTGCTTCTAGAGCTTGTGATACATATTTTTAAACATCTTTAGTGAATTTGAATTTTTATGACAGTTAACAACCATCGCAAGGAGTATGTGCCATCTAAGCAAGTCTGCTGTAATTCAGGAGATAGAGAGGTTGGGAGAACTCCTCTTCAAGTCTAAAAATCACAGAATTTCAGAGCTCAAAGGCTCCTTAATCATTTAGCCAGGGATTTTAAATTGGTAGTGGTTGATAAGATGGGTTTTAAGAAAGACTGCAAGTCTTGTAGAGCTCTTCTTGCTTGATTTGTGATGTATACTGTTGGTTAAAGTAATCCAAGCTCTTCAATTTGTGGGTGAATTTGAGGCTTAGAAAGGTTAATTGGGAGACTCAAGAGTAACAGCTAGGTGGTTGTGTATGCCAGAATTCATACCTGCTGGGTCCCTATCTCTTCTACTCAAACTGAGCATATTGGCTCAATTGCTCTCAGGTGTGCTTTATTATTTTAATCTGATGTAAACTTGTGTGACTTTGGGGGGCAAATCCAGGACCATGAGAGGTGTATGTTTATGGTATTGGAATCACTACAGGTCATATGTAGACTGTGATTTCTCCACTGGACCTCATAAAACTCGATTCTTTCCTCCAATACAGGTAACATGTTGCTTTATTCACCTCTATATTCTTAGCACCTAGTGCAATATACTGTAAGTGCTGAATGAATGTAGTTTACTCCCTATGCCATGGAACTTTCTGGATTCTTGAGGTGACTAGGTACTCCTTTCTGGAATTTTGGAGTGGATGGCTGCTCAGAGCCTTGCTCTGCAGGAAAGAATGACAAAAAATTGGGTTGTCTCTGTGATGATGAGAGTCCATTATTGAATGGGTTCAAGAAGAGGCTATGGAACCTCTCTTAGAATTGCTGAAAAATAATTTCCTGCATTGGGAAGAAGACTTAACTTGCTTCTTTCCAAGTCAATGATTCTATTCTCTGGAAATTTTCAGGGTATGCTTTATCCTAATCTAACCTGATCTGACTGACCTCTGGGGGCAGATCCAGAATCACAGCATGTTTATAAACTTATTGTGGTAAGATGAGTCTTGGGATCATTCTAGGCAATCATTAGATGATTTGGAGAAAAGTTTCTTGAAGTTTTAACTTTTTGAATGCTTGTTACAGATGAAATAAACGAAACTGTTACATTTTCTGTTCCATTGAGTTAAAATCCAGTTAAAATTTGGCATAGATTAACATGACTATGGTTGCAAAAGGCAGATAAGGAAACTGAGACCCAAAGATGTCTTAACTTGTCTCCCAAGACTAATCTCCCTGTTGACTATTGAGCAGTGCCGTAAACCTCGAATCTAATTGCTATCACTCACATAAAAGAAACAAATAGAAAAAATTACTTTTTTCTTTATTCACAGATTGACTTTTGTGGTCTCTAAACTCAACTTTGGCAATGTGTACCTGCTGCTGAGGTTAACAACTTGTGTAAGCATCCCATGTCTTAGGAGACTTTCTGAGTGCTACCAGTCACTTGAGGGACACTGAATCTTGGTAAAGCATAAAACTGCTTATAAAGTTATCCATTTTGCTCTTATGTATTCATAGATTGTTTGGAACAAATGAAAACCAAAAACTGGCCAGAAAATGCTGGCTAGAAAAAAACAAAACAAAACAAAACAAGCCTCCTGTTACCTCCCAACTTTAACTATTTAATGGAACAGCCATAGGAATTCATTCCCAGACCAATCAAGCATCAGAATGGCTCCCATGAGAAAACTTAAAGTTAGTTACAGAAAATACTGTACCTGGAAAGGAGTCCAGTGGCAAATAAGGCTTAGTAAGAAAGCCAGTGCAGACCATGACAGCATCAAAGATGGCTGACTCTTGCTTCTCATCACGCATAGTGACCACCTCCCACTGGCCAGAGACAGTAAAATCTGAACATTTTGTTACACTGCAGACTTTGGTCTGAAAAAGGAATCACAGATACGATTAGCAGTTGTCAATTAAGCACTTGCCAGTTGATGTACCAATGACATTTTAAAAGTTCTAGAACACAGAATAAACATAGTTAATAAGTATAAGCCTAGAAACCTAATCAGGTTACCAGACTAATCGTGATTCCCTAGATGGAAGTAGTCTAAGCTTGGAGAGATATCTAAGACAAGTGGTGGCATCCAAAAATTTTAAGTGATTTGCTCAAATTCTCACTGATAGAACCAGAATTAGAACCTGTTTCTGATGCCTTTTTCATTATTCTTTCTGTTATGCAACCTTATTTCTCATAGGGCTGTCTCTTTAACAATAATTCCTTTGACAGATACATGGGTAAGATATAATTGAAAACACGAATTTGGTCCTGGTTATATTAGCTTATGAGGTTTTATAGAATATGTTGCTGAAATATAAAATATTTTCCAGAACTAGAAAGCAATTGAAAAGTGCTAACATTATGGCCTGAAGTTTTTTGAGAGTAGTCCTCATTTCAAAGAATCTATTTTTTGCGCTTAGTGAGTACATACATGTACATGATTACTGGGCTTTAGTTCAGGAAATATATGTACAATAAATCTCAGACAAGTCAAATTTAAAAGGATAAAATATTCACTGACCAAAAGGCTTCGTATCTTTCTTTCTTTTTAAAGTTTTAAATAATATAGGCTTCTTAAATCCCTCTTAATGGGTTCACTGTTTGGTTTATACTGTTTGAAGTGCTTATTGTGTTTCTACATTTGTATTGCAACTGTTTTTTCTAAAACTAAATTTTCAGTTAGTTTAAAATCCTTCAAAATATATTTATTTTTAATCATAAAAATAATAAATGTGTAGCCCAGGCAACATGGCAGAACCCCATCCTTACAAAAAAATACAAAAAAATTAGCCAGGTGTGGTGGCCCATGCCTGTAGTCTCAGCTACTCAGGAGGCTGATAAGGGAGAATCACCTGTGCTTGGGAAGTCAAGGCTTCAGTGAGCCATGATAGTGTCATTGCACTCCAGCCTGGGCAACAGAGTGAGACCCTGTCCCCCACCCCAAAAAAGTTTGTCATTAAAAATTTAGAATATATAGAAAGGAATGAGAAGCAAAACCAAACAAAATCAACTACAGATCACATTTGAGTAATAACTATTTGTGTTTACTTTTTTTATTTTTTGAGATGGAGTCTTGCTCTGTCACCCAGGCTGGAGTGCAGTGGTGCAATCTTGGCTCACTGCAACCTCCGCTTCCCTGTTCAAGTGATTCTCCTGCCTCAGTCTCCTGAGTAGCTGGGACTACAGGCACGTGCTACCATGCCTGGCTAATTCTTTGTATTTTTAGTAGAGATGGGGTTTCACCATATTAGCCAGGATGGTCTTGATCTCCTGACCTCGTGATCCACCCACCTTGACCCCCCAAAGTGCTGGGATTACAGGAGTGAGCCACCACACCTGGCCTTGTGTTTACTTGTTAAAACATTGGCGAACATCTAGCTTTTTAAAAATTGTTCTAAAATGGCTTAGTGCCTGGCAGAGTGATTCATGCCTATAATCCCCACCCTTTGGGAGGCCAAGGCAGGAGAATAGGTTGAGCTCAGGAGTTCAAGACCGCCCTGGGCAGCATAGTGAGACCTTATCTCTACTAAAAGTTAAAAAAAAAATTAGCTGGGCATGGTAGTATGTGCCTGTAGTCCCAGCTATTAATACTTGGGAGGCTGAGGTGGGAGGATTTCTTGAGCCTAGGAGGCAGAGGCTGCAGTGAGACAAGATCCTGCCACTGTACTCCAGCCTGGGTGACAGAGTGAGACTTTGTTTCAAACAACAACAACAAAATAAAAAAGGTCTTGGGAAGCATGTATTAAAGGAAGTGCTTCAAATTCAGAAATTCTGATGCATTAAAAAGAAGATTTTTATATGTTGCATATATTCATTATGATAATGCTTTATTTTTACTGTATCCATTGCAAAATAAGGAAGTGGAATAAAATGCTCTTTGGAAATCTGTTTAGGAGGATGTACTAGTCCATTTTCACAATGCTGATAAAGACAGACTAGAGACCGGGCAATTTACAGAGGAAAAAGGTTTAATGGAGAACTCACAGTTCCATGTGGCTGGGGAAGCCTCACAATCACTGCAGGAGCAAAGAGAAGCAAGTCACATCTTACATGGATTATGTCAGGCAAAGAGAGAGCTTGTGCAGGGAAACTCTGCCTTATAAAGCCATCAGATCTCGTGAGACTTATTCACTATCATGAGAACAGCATGGGAAAGACCTACCCTTATGATTCAGTTACCTCCCTCTGGGCCCCTCTCCCAACATGTGAGAATTCAAGATGACATTTGGGTGGGGACACAGCCCAGCCATATTACTTTGCCCCTGGCCCATCCCAAATCTCATGTCCTCACATTTCAAAAGCAATTATGCCTTCCCTACAGCCACAGTCCCCACCAAAGTCTTAACTCATTTCAGCATTAACTCAAAAATCCACAGTCCAAAGTCTCAACTGAGACATGGCAAGTCCCTTCCACCTATGAGCCTGTAAAATCAAAAGTTGGTTAGTTACTTCCTAGATACAGTGGGGGTACAGGCATTGGGTAAATACAGCCATTCCAAGTGGGAGAAATTGGTGAAAACAAAGGGGCTACAGGCCCCATGCAAGTCTGAAATCCAGCAGGCCAGTCAAATCTTAAAGCTCCAAAATGATCTCCTTTGACTCCATGTCTCACATCCAGGTCACGCTGATGCAAGAGTTGGGTTCCCATGGTCTTGGGCAGCTCTGCTCCTGTGGCTTTGCAGGGTACAGCTTCCCTCCTGGCTGCTTTCACAGGCTGTCATTGCGTGTCTGCAGCTTTTCCAAGCACATGGATCTGACATTCTGGGGTCTGAAGGGCGGTTGCCCTCTTCTCACAGCTCCACTAGGTAGTGCCCCAGTAGAGACTCTGTGTGGGGGCTCTGACCCCACATTTCCCTTCTGCACTGCCCTAGCAGAGGTTTTCCATGAGATCCCTGCCCCTGTAGCAAACTTCTGCCTGCACATCCAGGCATTTCCATACATCCTCTGAAATCTAGGTGGAGGTTCTCAAACCTCAGTTCTTGACTTCTGTGCACTTGCAGGCTCAACACAATGTGGAAGCTGCCAGGTCTTCAGGCTTGCACCCTCTGAAGTCGCTGCCTGAGCTCTATGTTGGCCCTTTTAGCCACAGCTGGAGCAGCTGGGATTCAGGCACCAAGTCCCTTGGCTGCACACAGCATGGGGACTCTGGGCCTGGTCCATGAAACCACTTTTTCCTCCTAGGCCCGCAGGCCTGTGATGGGAGGGGCTGTGGTGAAGACCTCTGACATGCCCTGGAGACATTTTCCCCATTGCTTTGGGGATTAACATTGGGCTCCTGGTTATTGATGCAAATTTCTGCAGTTGGCTTGGATTTCTTCTCGGAAAATAAGATTTTTTTTTTTCTATTGCATTGTCAGGTTGCAGGTTTTCTGAACTTTTATGCTCTGATTCCCTTTTAAAACAGAATGCCTTCAACAGCACCCAAGTCACCTCTTGATTGTTTTGCTGCTTAGAAATTTCTTCTGCCAGATACCCTAAATCATCTCTCTCAAGTTCAAAGTTCCACAAATCTCTAGGGCAGGAGCAAAATGCCACCAGTCTCATTGCTAGAACATAAGAAGAGGCAGTACAATGAGCTCCATAGAGACAGTGCTGTGGCAAGTGAGAGCTGGATTGGCACTGGGCAACTCTGTGCCTTGCTAAGGAAAAATAACTAAACATGGGCAAAGAAGATCCTAAGAAGCCAAGAGGCAAAATGTCATCATATGCATTTTTTGTGCAAACTTGTAGGGAGGAGCATAAGAAGCACCCAGATGCTTCAGTCAATTTCTCAGAGCTTTCTAAGAAGTGCCCAGAGTGGTGGAAGACCATGTCTGCTAAGGAGAAAGGAAAATTTGAAGATATGGCAAAGCCGGACAAGGCCGGTTATGAAAGAGAAATGAAAACCTATCGACAGGAAAGGAGTTCAAAGATCTCAATGCACCCGAGAGGCCTCCTTCAGCCTTTTTCCTGTTCTGCTCTGAGTATCACCCAAATATCGAAGGAGAACATCCTGGCCTGCCCATTGGTGATGTTATGAAGAAACTGGGAGAGATGTGGAATAACACTGTTGCAGATGACAAGCAGCCTTGTGAAAAGAAGGCTGTGAAGCTGAAGGAAAAATACAAAAAGGTTATTGCTGCATATTGAGCTGAAGGAAGGCCTGATGCAGCAAAAAAGGGATTTGTCAAGGCTGAAAAAAGCAAGAAAAAGAAGGATGAAGAGGAAGATAAGGAAGATGAAGAGGATAATGAGGAGGAGGAAGATGAAGATGAAGAAGATGATGAATAAGTTGGTTCTAGCACAGTTTTTTTCTTGTCTATAAAGCATTTAACCCCCCTGTACACAACTCACTCCTTTAAAAATTGAAATGTAAGGCTGTGTAGGATTTGTTTTTAAACTGTACAGTGTCTTTTTTTGTATAGTTAACACACTACCGAATGTGTCTTTAGATAGCCCTGTCCTGGTGGTATTTTCAGTAGCCACTAATCTTGCCTGGTATAGTATGAGGGTTGTAAATTGGCATGGAAATTTAAAGCAGGTTCTTGTTGGTGCACAGCACAAATTAGTTATATATGTGAGTTGTAGTTTTTTCGTCTTCAGTTGTCTCTGATGCAGTTTATATGAAATAATTGTTGTTCTATTAACTGAATACCACTCTGTAACTGCAAAAAAAAAAAAAAAAAAGTTTCAGCTGTTTTGTTTACATTCTCAATGCTTCTAAGTAAATACAGTCTTTTTATTAGTATTGTCCTTTTCATAGGTCTGAAATTTTTCTTCTTGAGGGGAAGCTAGTCTTTGCTTTTGCCCATTTTGAATCACATGAATTATTACAGTGTTTATCCTTTCATATAGTTAGCTAATTAAAAGCTTTTGTCTACACACCCTGCACATCATATGGTGGTAAAATTAAGTTGAGATAGTTTTCATCCATAACTGAACATCCAAAATCTTGATCAGTTAAGAAATTTAACATAGTCCACTTATATTTACAAACTGAAGAGTAATCAATCTACTTAAAGCATGGGATTATTAGAATTAAACATTTTGAAAGTCTGTCCTTGAAGGAGTAATAGAAAAGTATGTTCTAACGTTTACATGAGGACTCTTTTCTTTAACTCCCATTACCATGTAATGGCAGTTATATCTTGCAGTTCCCACATTAAAGAAGACCTGTGAATGTATCCCCAAAAGCATGAGCTTAAAATACAAGACTGCTGTATTATACTTTTTGTTGACATTAGTCTCAGTGAAGACTACAAAAATGCTGGCTATAGATGTCTTTTCCCATTTATCTAAATATGGACTGCTCAGGAAATGAGACTTTCCATTAAAAGTATTTTTAATTAATTGGGCCAACTTTTAAAACAAAGATGTCACATTCAAAACAGCATATATTTTCCTATATTATGGTTTGCCCCATCAAAAATCTAAATAGGAGGAAAGAAGACACTTAAACTTTGCATCTCAGTATGAATTATTCAATTTATTTGAATGATTTTTCTTTACAAAACAAACTCATTCATTAGTCATGTTTATCTGCTTAGCAGTTTAGGGAACAATTTGGCAATTTTGAGGTTTTCAGGATTATGGTTTTCTTAAAGTGCCAGTATTTTAAAATAGCACTCTTGTAATTTTACACGCTTTGGTGATGGAGTGCTGTTTTGTTACAGAATTTTGACTTGGATTCTTTCCATTTGCATTTGTTTATGTAATTTCAGGAGGAATACTGAATATTTGAGTCCTGTATGATACTAATAAACTAATAATTTCAGATTTTTCTTTTAAACAAACAAACAAACAAACAAAAAACTATAACAAGAGTCACCTTTATTCCAGTTCCCAACAAATTCCTCCTCTCCATCTGAGACCATCTCAGCCCAGACCTTATTGTTCATATCACTATCAGCATTTTCGTCAAAGCCATTCAACAAGTCTCTAGGAAGTTCCAAAGTTTCCCACATTTTCCTTTCTTCTTCAGAGCCCTCCAAACTGCTCTAACCTCTGCCAGTTACACAGTTCCAAAGTCACTTCTACATTTTTTAGTATCTTTTCACCAACTCCCCACTCTACTGGTACCAATTTACTATATTTGTTTTCATGCTGCTGATAAAGACATACCAGAGACTGGGCAATTTACAAAGGAAAGAGGTTTAATGGAGAACTCATAGTTCCTCATGGCTGGGGAAGCCTCACAATCATGGCAGAAGGTAAGGAGGAGCACGTCACGTCTTACGTGCATGGCGGCAGGCAAAGAGAGAGCTTGTGCAGGGAAGCTCCGCCTTCTAAAGCCATCAGATCTCATGAGACTTATTCACTATCAGGAGAACAGTATGGGAAAGACCTGCCCCCATGGTTAAATTACCTCCCACTGGGTCCCTCCCCCAACATGTGGAAATTCAAGATGAGATTTGGATGGTGACACAGCCAAACCGTATCAGAGGGCTTTTAAGGTCAGGAATGTGAATGTAAATTTTATTTTCCACTTGTTTTGGTCAATATCTCCATTTCTGTTGCTTTCTATGTATAATTTTCTGTGAATTCCTCATCATCCTCATCTCTGATAGGGGAGGGAGAAAGGAGAAGGGAAACATAGATTTTCATATGTTTCTTGGAGAGGAAACAGAGAAAAAAAGGGGGAAAAAAGAGGACAAAAAGGATATATTATTCATTTGTACCTGTCCTACTACCTTCCTCCTGTCTCTAACCTCTAAAATGGGAGAGGAATGGGGCATTGTAGAATAACGATATTCGAAGATTTTTCTATTTTCAAGAATATCTGGAAAAGATTTCCTTCACATAGCAAGGTTCTCTTGTGTATGGGCCACTGCTCATGTTCATTCCTATAAAAGGATAGTCAAGAAGAGAGTGGGAGCTGGGAATGGTGGCTCATGCCTGTAATCCCAGCACTTTGGGAGGCCAAGGCAGGAGGATTGCTTGAGCTCAGGTGTTTGAGATTGCATGGCCAACATGGTGAGACCCCATCGCTACGAAATATAAAAAGCTAGCTGGGTGTGGTGGTGTGCATCTGTGTTCCCAGCTACTTGGGAGGCTGAGGTATGAGAATCACCTGAGCTTAGGAAGTCCAGGCTGCAGTGAGCCATGATCATGCCACTGCATTCCAGCCTGGGCAACAAAGTGAGACCCTGTCTCAAAACAAACAAACAAACAAAACCAAACAGGAGACTGGGGAAAAGGGGCAGTTCTCAGTGTCCATGTGGGTACGCATTTGGCCCAAGCTGAAAATGTGGCTTGATATTTTTTAGGTTCTCTAAGATACTTGGATATAAGTATTGCAAACTAAAATTTTATATTTGTGAATCTTTACACAAAGTATCCACCCCCACCTCCAGATTTACTTGAAGTGGAGAGTGAGTATAGGGAGAAAATAAATCCAGTCAGGTGTCATTAATATTGCCAGTTTAGTATCTCATCTACAGAGCCCATGGCTAGGCTGGAGAGATAAGAGAAAATATGTAGGAAATACTTTCTGACTACTAACTGATGCTTTGTGTCTTACCTTGAATTGAATGTGTTTCAGAAGGTTGAAGTGGTTTGCATACATTTTGAGATATTCCAGGAATTGAGAATTTGGCACATAGTTTGGATAATCTTCTGGGAATGGAAAGTCGGAGTAACAAGACATCTCCTTGCAGCTGTTGGAAACCACAGACTTGTAGAGACTGGCTCTGCCTTCTTCAACATGTTCCTGTACAAACAGTGCACACACATGAACATTCATTGCATGCTCACAAATAAGCCTGGGAAGAACTCACCTGTCCAAATGCGCACAGTATCACTGCCAAGCACAGGATAATAGAGAAATACATGAGAATCAGGAAATAGTATTTGTCTGAATGATGGACAATTGCTAGTTCATTTGGTTTTATGGGGTATTCTGGAAATGATTATGGAGAAGATGGTTCAGATTATGAAGGATCTTGTATCCAAAGTTAAGGAATTTGGATTTTACAGGAAGGTTATGCCAATCTACTGAACGTTCTAAATATAGAAGTGATTCATATCACTTCTAAATTTTGGAAAGATAACTCTGGTTCTACAAAAGGTGAATTAGACGGGACTGGGACAGAAGGAAGGGGGCGTTAGCCCGGAGCCTAAAACACAAATCCACTTAATTGCTAATGAGGGCATGAGCAGAGGCAATGACAACTGGAACCCAGAAAGGTGAGATTTGTGAGGTGGCAGTAAGGCAGAACATATAGGATTGCAAAATCAATTAGATTTAGGGGTTGAGAGAGGAAGCAGTCAAAGGTTTCCAGATTGGACAACTGTGTGTGTGGCATAGCACTAACCAATTTCCCACCCCCAGTTTTTACTCAAATAACTAGCAAATATCAATATCTCATAAGACTACAGCAAAGTTAAATAATAAGCAGTTTCAGTAATGTTTTTAATATACATTGCCTCTGTCTTTTGGGCAGTGGTAAGGAGGATTATTCTGATTTCAGTGGGAAGGTTCTTGTATTTTAACATTATTTACCATCTTGCATATGTAGAGTTCATTTTTCCTGTGAAATAAAAATTATTTAATTTATGCAAACAAGTAGAAACACGAACATAAACCTCACATACAGAGGGCTTTCTCTGTTTCTGCAAAGGATATGAACTGATATCACATATAGATTCATGTATCTGCATGAAATATACAGCAATCACAGATAACAAAATTATAAACATACCTCTGTGGTTTAAATTAATGTTATTTATCTCATTGACTGATAAGAGTTGATTATAACCTGCTTATCTGTGGTCCACCTGTCACACCGACTCAGCTAAAATGCTTGAGAAAGATGACTATTTAAATCTTGATATTTTATTCAGCTGGAATATCTAAAGCAGTGTTATTCAAATATAGTCTGCAGAGTAATACTGATATGAATTGTTTGTTACCAGTCTGTTACAGGATAACTACAGAAATCAAGAGTAAGCATTTAGAAACTTTTATAGCAATAATTTGGCATTGCTCAATATGTAAGCATGTGGTCACCGTTTTGTTGAACAGGATATAAATCGGTCTTGTTTTTGTCTAACTTGTGTGATGAGTTTGAGTTGGGTACTAGTCATATGCCATAGGACTGCATTATCATGTGCGACGTTTTAAGGTTATTTTGAAAACTGTCATCCCAAAGTACATTAAATCTGGAATCATTTGCTTTCACTGAAAGATAATTTATATTTAACCTTATAGTATAAGTTATTTGAACTGGTTACGGATAAAAGACTGAAGATACATTAAAAAAAATGTAGCACTATCAGCTTCATTTTGGATAGCAGTTAAAAAATACCCTGAACTTGCTGAGACTGGTTTAAAAATCTCTTCCTCATTTCAATCAACATAGCTCCGCGAGCCTCCTTTCTCTACTTTGACTGCTGTTAAGCAATGTTTAGAAATAGTTTAGATACATATTATCCCCTGCAAAGAGCATTGCCATCCATTCAAACCAGATTAGGTAAATTGACAACCAGGAAGCAAGATTAATTGTCATATTAAAAACCTTAAATAGTAATATAAAAATGTGTATTTAAAATGTGTCTACCAGTGTCTAACATGCAGAACTGCAATTTCTTACAAAATATTTGTTTGGCAAAAAGTTACAAGCGTAATGATGACTCTCTGTGTCAATTGCCTATGTTTCAAAGAACAATGTGTTCATTTTTTGTAATTGTTTTCTCTTATATCTATGTCGTTTGATGACACTTACTGAAATTCATTTTATAATTTCTGACTCTATAAATTTAAAATTTACGTTTTGTATTTTTTCTTTGTGTGATTTTCATTTTTCTAAGGATTCTTTTTATTATATTTGACAACAGTCTACAATTAATTGGAAAAAAACTTGATTGTTCTTCACTGTTTGAGAAGCATAGCTCTGTAGCTCAGTACCTTTTAATTTTGTTAGGATGTGCTTGGGTAGTCTTATTAACATGTGGATGCTGACTCTGTAAGTCAGGCTGAGCCTGAGATTGTGCATTTCTTTTTTTCTTTTCTTTTCTTTTTTTTCTTTTTTGAGATGGAGTCTCGCTCTGTTGCCCAGGCTGGAGTGCAGTGGCCCGATCTTGGCTCACTGCAATCTCCACCTCCTGGGTTCACGCCATTCTGCTGCTTCAGCCTCCCCGAGTAGCTGGGACTACAGGTGCCCACCACCATGCCTGGCTAATTTTTTTTTTTTTATTTTTACTAGAGACGGGGTTTCACCATGTTAGCCAGGATGGTCTCGATCTCCTGATCTTGTGATCCGCCCGCCTCGGCCTCCCAAAGTGTTGTGATTACAGGTGAGAACCACTGTGCCCGGCCGAGATTGTGCATTTCTAACAAGCTCCTATGCAGATGCTGCTGGCCCATGGACCATATTTTCAGTGAGAGTGCTTTAGGGTGCCCAATAGGATGTATAGAAGCCACATAAACACTTTTGAATTTACCAGTGGCCACATTAAAAAAGTAAAAAGAAACAAGTGAAATTAATTTTAAAAGTATATTTTATTTAACTCAATATACCCAAAATATACTTTTTCTCTCTCTATATATAAATTTAATATATATAAAAATTTGTGTGTGTGTATATATATAAATTAAAAAGTTTAAAGCATTTTATAATGGCATGTTTAAATATCAGCGATTCATAGACACTGAATAAGCCAGGGAACCATTTATTTTATGAAATCTTAAAGCCAATTAACTAACAAAAACAAAGGGAAAAAGAAACCTTCTGTTTCTCAAAACATAGGAAGATAATTGTCAAGGCAGAAAGATGAAGTGCTTCCAGGAAACACTGAAGCTTGTTGTGAAATAATGTATCACAGATGTTAATATATGAGAAACTGTAGCTTAGAGAAGAAACATAGCCCTTAGGATAAAATCTAAGACCAGTACTTACTCTTGTCTCTCTCTCCTTCCACTGATTGTTTCTCCTGGAAATAGAAAAGGTCTGGAGTATTTAGCATATACACAGAGAGTATGAGTCTATGCCCCTTCTGAATGGTATTGGTAGGACCTGGGCCCTCACCTCCAGTGTTCACCTCACTGTGCAATCTGCCCCAGTGATTTCCAGGCCCTGCCAGACTTCAATAGCCAGCCCGCACCCTCCCACCCGTGCTGCAGATCCTCTGAGCATTGTACCTGGGGGGTCCAGCAGTTGCCTTGAACTCTGACAGTGGAAACACATGCCTCTAAAAATGGATGGGGCCACTTAGGAGAAGATTTTTGTTTTCATGAAGAGAAAAATGGGTGAGTGGAGAAAAAAGGAGAGGAGGGTTGAACTGTGGAAAGAGGGAAGAGACTAAGAGCACGAGCAGAGGGGTTTCTGTCCTTCTGGTCCATTTTGGTCCTGCAGTACAGTGGGGAGGTCACCATCACCACTGGCATTGACCATCACCACTGGCATACTTGCTTGGACTCCTTGAGACACAGCCCAGGGTTGGCCTGATTCTTGAGCTGTGAAACAGACTCCAGAAATGCATGCAATGTAGTTCTTAACAGAATAGACCTCAACGCCAGACTGCCTGGGTTTATACTCAAGGTCTACATTTTTAGCTGGGTGATCTGGGAGTTTTCTTAACTTCTCTCAGTTTCTATATCTATATGCTGGAACAACAATATTATATATCCCCTAGGATAAATTGGAGTGATAGCTATCATGCTAATGGAAAAATGAAGCAATGGTATCATGCTAATGGTACTAATGGAACAATGCGTCTAGGCTGTCAATAATATTAATCATTATTTGTATTATTCTTTCACAGCTACCATGGAAATTTATTTTCCTGAGCTTGTGTCCTTCAGGCAGGAGTGTAGGCAATGGGAAGAAAATTTTGTCAAGTCAGTTCTTTTCTTTCTCATTAAAAAAAAAAAAAAAAAAAACAGATATAAAGTGATAATAAAATTCACCCCTAAACAGAGACCTTCTCTCTATATGCACAACATTCACGTCTCCTGTTCTCCAAGAATGTTAATTTCTTCCTTCTTTTCATTTCCTTAAAACAGCTGGCACCCAGTTTACTTTGTTGCCCCTTCTCCCTGGTGAGAGTCAGACTCTCGCTGGAGGGCAGGGTCCAGTTCCTGGGTCTATATCGCAGGAGAGCTGTGGAAACCTCAGAGGAAATTTGAGGAACCTTCAAGAATGCAAGCTCCATGAGAATAGGGGCCTGTCAGGGGTACCCCACTAGGATGATAGTAATTAACACATGTTTATTGAATATATGAAGACACGTTTTAGAAATAAGGATTTTAATGAAAGTTCACAGGAATCAGATTTGCCAAACCTAAAGAAGAAATAGTTGAGGAACTATTCCTCAGTGATTTATAAGTGTGAATTCTTTTTACACTTCATCATTGCCCTCACTGAATGTAAAACTACGTCATATGTAAGGCACATAGTAGGGTTTCAATCAATGTTTGTTGAATAAATGAAAGCGTGCATGTGCCGAGGAAAAGAACTGGATGCACATGAGGAAGACATCATTCTAGGGAGGGTTAATGGGCCCCAGCAAATGTTACAGGGAGGTGAAGGATGAAGTCCAGTGTGTTTCTACCCCACAGTACTGTTAGTCACCTCTAGATGATGTCTGTGTGCTTCTACCTGAAGACTGTTTTCAAAGTCTCTTCCTGCACTACAATGATCTGAAAGTAATATTTGATGGTAATTCCTCAAATTTTGTTTCAAGTATCACTTTGTAACGGTGATAGTCAACCTACAGTGTTACTTTCCTAAGCCTCCCCTCCCTCTGAAGAGTCTGAGAAGTGTTCCACACGCATGCCCGGACTCTGCTTGGGTCAGAAGTGGTTCTTTATCCCTGTAGCATTTTTCTTTTTAGTGGTTTCTACTCTCTCTCCTTCCCCAGGGTATGATGTTCTTTCTTTTTCATTGTAACTCCTGCCTGATCTCTCTTTTCCTTAAAACTGTGGTAGCTGGGAGAGGCCAGAGTCACGACCTTGTGAGTATCCAATGAAATGCGGTAATTTATTTATTTATTTTTGTCTTTTCTTTTCTTTTTGTGGAGAACAGGGTCTTGCTATATTGCCCAGGCAGGTCTTGAACTCCTGAGCTCAAGCTATCCTCCTGCCTCTGCCTCCCTAAGAGCTGGGATTACAGGCATGAGCCACTGTGTCTGGCCAAAATGCAGTAATTTATAATGTCTGCATTCTCTGGGCCCTCTCCCTATCTGGAAATGGAAACTTTCTCCACATGTGTTTCATTGGATCTCTGCAATTTGCCTTTCTACTTTTGCATTAGGGTCCCTTTCACCCTAAGGCAATAAGAATTCCATTTTGAACACTTTCTGGCAAGCATAGCCATTGCCAGGGCAGGGTTTTTAATTCTAAAGGTTTTAAATGGGCCACCTACCTTGAGTGCAAAGATATCTCTAACCTTTGTATGTGTGTGTGTGTGTGTCGTGTGTGTGTGCCTGTGTGTGTTGGGGAAGGAGGAAAAGGAATGCCTCTACAAAGACTCACGAGACTCATTGCATGTAAGAGCTGAATGCACCTTTAAGGCCGCCTAGTTTAGGAATTTCCAGTCAAGCTTTAGAGGAATCTCAAGGTATTACAGAGGTGCCTAAAAAGGCTGCAGTGTCAAGAGAAGGCTGCTGCATGAAGGTGAGGGTGGATTTTCCTAAGCCCCCTACTAATTCAGCTTTTGTATGTGTTTCATACTGGTCCCATGTTTTCATTTTATAAATGAGGTAATAGAGCTGGAATGACTTGCAAGTTGGGTGCCATTTTACCTTGGCTACTGCTTGATACTCCTCTTACTCATCTTTTTGATGCCCAATTGCATTCTCCAGAATATTTCTTCTTCTTCTTTTTTTTTTTTTTTTTTTTTTTTTGAGAGCTAGTCTTGCTCTGTCACCCAGGCTGGAGTGCAGTGGCACAATCTCAGGTCACTGCAGCCTTTGCCCCCCAGGTTCCAGCAATTCTCCTGGGTAGCTGGGATTACAGGTGCATGCCACCATGCCTGGATAATTTTCATATTTTTAGTAGAAACGGGGTTTTGCCATGTTGACCGGGCTGGTCTCAAACTCCTGACCTTAGGTGATTTGTCAACCTTGGCCTCCCAAAGTGCTGGGATTACAGGCGTGAGCCACCATGCCTGGCTGACCTCTATTTTTCTAATTCTCCAACCCCATTTACCATCCCTACACCCTCTTCACCCTCTGCAGGTGCCATATTTTCTCAATAGAATTGAGGTCTCTGGTGTGCGTGCTCTTATATCTTCTTCCTCTACCTCAAAATTTCTCCTCCATGTTCACCTTCCATTCCCCTCCAATCTCTGGGGAGGGTGTATCTCTTGTCTTCCCACCTTGCCAGGGCTAACCCTTGCACCTGTGCCTACAATTCCACTCCTCCCTTTTCCTGCCAGGATCATGTCTCAATTTGGATTTATGTGCTCAGTTATTTCCAGTCATCCAGATAGTTTCTATTTGTCCACAAAAATCTTTGAGTCTTCCCATCATGCAAACAAAACAAACACAACAACCAGGAAATCTTCTTAATTTTGTTCTTCATTACCCATTGCTTTTTAAACTGAGTGTAAACCGCTTGCCCAAACATGCAGCCACCCTTTTCCCTCCCATTCCTCCTCTTACGTGTACCTTATGCACCAAAAAGCTATTTTAATTTTCCAAATATGCCCAGTACTTTTTCTTTACTGTCCCTACCCTCCCTGGTGTCTTCTGCTCAATCTTGTCTACCTGTTGAAAGTTTTCAAAGTCCATCACACACTACCTCTTCAGTGAAGCCTTCTCTGGCTTCCTAAATGTGGCTATCATCCTGCTCTTAATGAAATGCCCACAGCACTGTTTCTGACTTGCAAAATCCTAGCCTTCTTCCATCTGCCTAACAGCTCCTGAGGGCAGGGTGAATCCTTGTCATTTTTGTGTCCCCCACAGTGTTTTGTGCTTTGTGCACTGGTGTTTGACCTACCTGATTTACACAACTGGAAATGGGCCCAGCTGGATCTAGACCCATTTCTCATGATTCTTAGATCAATGATTTTTAGTGTTAATGATTAGGTGCCTGTGACCTATATAAGGAGCATTTATGTCTGGTGTTGCAGGAGGCTAAGTACTGCTTTTGATCTTTAGGTTTAGTTTTTGTTTTGATTGAGATTACTTTAGTTAAATAACTCTGCTAATTTAGTTAGGCAGTTTCATCTTTCAAGCCAACTCCTGACCCTGACTGATTAGGTATGCTTGTTTGGAATCATGTTGTTAAGAAGGATTCTGAGGCTCCCTAGGGGAAAGGCATCATGTTTGATTAGTAATGTCTTCGATGGACGTGGGACGGGGGAGATTTTTGGTCTAGGTGCCAGGTTTCTGCCATCCTGTTGGAACATGTGTGGTTTGATTCCTGAGAAGAGGCATGCTCTTTTACCTGGTCCTCTTTGGCAGTCTCCTGGCATTGATGATCACATTTGGTGGTGGGTACACTTTAAGATATGCAGTTCTTTATGTGATGCCAAGCTGCCTCTGCTGGAGGACTGTGGCTAAACTAGTAATCTTGGTTTCTCTGGAATTTTACTCACTGAGCTAGAAAATAATTACTTTATTTCAGTTCCAAATTCTACCCTTCTGTAATAGAGAAATGCTGTGTCTTTCTCTCAGCCCCTCAGGGGATCTGAGGCCGGGTTATCTGAAACCTTGCTTCTTTTCACTCTTTCTGACACCTTTCTTCTCAGCAAATTTAAAGCTCATGGGAAATGTTTTTGCTCAAAAGGAGGGAAAATAGAAACTCTGGACAGATTTGATGTAAATGTTTCCCTGCCTGAGCCACGGAGTTCAGAGAACATTTTCCCTGCCCGGCTTCGGGGTTTCACTGGCTTTAAGAAGGGCCCTTGTGAGCTCATGGGACCCCAGGCCAGGCAAGGGTGGGCTTTATAGTCCCCTTTCCTCGGTCCTCACTCCTTCATTCCTTTCTCCGATCCGGGCAGTAACCCTGCTGAGACTTGAGTATATTACTTTTCTCCTGCTCAGGGAATTAAAAAAAGACTCAGAACTCACATTCTTTACTTCTGTTTGTTCTTGGCCTGCACTGGGATTGCCAGGGCAGCAGGCCCTTGATTATGGAGCTCATCCTACACGCAGCCCTGAGTCTTTAATGCAGATGGAGCCAGGCTGGGAGAAGAAGCAGGTAAAAGCTGCTCAGTCTTGCAGGCAGGGGCTGAAATTCTTGCTCTTGCCCCTAGCACTGCCGTCTCTGGCCTTGCTTCAGATGCCCTTGTCCTGCTCCTCTGCTCCTGGGCTTTCCTGGCCTGGCCCAGTTACCCCATTCTCTTCCACACTTCTTGGGCATCTTTGGAAACACTTCTTCCTCTTGGCTCTAGATAAAGTGTACAAGTCTGTTCTGACTTCCACCCAAGCTCA
>NC_037677.1:37631134-37646406 GCF_003255815.1 Theropithecus gelada
AAAACGAAGGTGAAGAAAGGAACCCCGTGGTCAAGTGAGTGAGTAATCAGTAAGTCATTAGCGCGGCAGCGCCCCTCACACGGGGCTCCAACTGCGGCAGCACTCCTCTCCAGGGGGCACCGGCTGCGGGGAGTCTGTCCCTTGCAGACCCCTGACCCCGCGACGTATGAACAAAGTACACTGACACACATGTATTCTGCTCTGCCAGTCCAGCTGAGGGTCGGAGCCACTTACAGGCTGCCTGCTGAGTCCTGTAAACAGTTGCGACTTGACCCTGATCAGCTAGTCAGACTCACATTTATTCAGTAAGATTAATTAACAGAAGCTTGAGTCAACACTATTAGAGGGTAGTTGACATTATGGACTTCCCGAGTAAAAAGCACTTAAGCACCTGTGGTACATCAAAGGTTAGTTTTAAGATCATATGAGTAAACAAGCTAGCTAGGCAAACTACTCTGCCTTCCTTTGCTACTACTTTAATTTGTTTAACTAAAGGTAAAGATCAGGTTGCCTTCAACCATATCTATTATTGAAGTTATGCAAATTTATCCGCCTTCCAAGAAGATTTGTGTCTATCTCTATAATAATTACCTTTAATATTTTTCCCATCCCAGCATGGATATTTAATAAAAATTTGGCCATTCCTTTGTTGGAAGGTTTAAAATAAATTTATTATTATTTTAATGAGAAAAGCCTCAGTAAAGCTGACTAAATATAAAAGAAATAAGTAATAAAAATAAGAAAATAGGACTAAATTAGGAAGGTAGATGTTAATGGGTGAGAATTGAATAAGAGAAGAAGTAAAATAACTTAAGCAACATAAAATTACTAAATGAGTTGGGAAATCACTATTGGTTGTATAAAAGTGATTTTTAACTACAGGGTTAGAAATTAATATGCCTTTTTTTGGTGAATTTTATACTGCTTCTTCTACTTTAAAGTTGTAAAATACAAATATATAATTTCCTGAAGTCAGATTGAGTGTCCGCTTTGGTTTAGCAGGACAATAGATCATGAGGGGTCTGAACATGAGGTGAGGCCTGCCATTCCCAAACTGCAGAGGTACCGTGAGTTATTTTAAAATTTTGAAGAAGCACAGTGATTCTTGATGTCAGTCGAACACTGTGCTAAGTATTAGCTGAAGGTAGTTAACAGTTTTAATATTATATAAGACTGTGTTCCATTTGGTGACATCATATCTTTGCAAAGCTGGGTGTCTGGCAATTGCTATGACAAAAAGCAAGTATTGCATGAAAACCGAGGTGGAACAGAAGTGAAAGGATCATGTGTGATCTGATTCCAAGGTTTCAGAGGTTGTGCAGAGCTCAGCAGGTACATAAACCCTATTATTAAGTAATTGTGATTAAGAATGAAATAAAAATATTATTTTTCTTTTAGTTTGTATATTACTTGTTCAAACAACTATAAAGTTGTTAGAACATAAATAATTATTAAGTTTTTGTCTACTTAATAAGAGGAACTATAGTCTGGGGGCACCGTGAAGAACTCACATACCAATGGTTCCTTGAATCTAGCCAGTTGAAAACTCTTGGGCAAGAGTCTTACTTTCTGAATTTATTTTATTGCCCTGGAGATCTTATTTGCTGGTGCCAAGAAAATGCATATGATGCTATATTTGAACCTTGCACTGTATCAATTAGCCAATGTTTAACTGTTTCCAGTGTGACTCACCTATGCATTTACTAGGAAGCCATTGGCACTGTCAGATTTGTATCCAGTCCTATATGCATTCCCCATCTTCTCCTCCTTCCTTTCTCTCTCTCTCTCTCTCTCTGTCTCTCTCTCTCTCTCTCTCTCTCACACACACACACACACACACACACCCCTACACCTTAGGGCATGAAAATACTTCAGAATACTGGTTGGCACAGACTGCACAATGATACCCTGTCCTCAAGTGGGTTGTGACATTTCAGGAGTAATCAGAGAGAGATTCAGCTGGATGGCAGTTGGGGTGGGTGAAGGTACCTACTTAGTCCCTGGGAACAAAGGAGCACAGCTAGTAAGAAACTTGGGTCCGAGGAGGGCCATACTCTGGGATTTCTGTCCTCTAGCAGCAGCTCCTCATTTACTCAAATGTTCCTAACCACAACAAGCAAATAACAAGAGTTCTCCCAGGCTTTACATCCTCTGTGCCAGTTACAAGGCCAGAGCAGGTTCCCTAGGATGCAGGGGAAACTCTAAGAAATAACCAAAGACTCAGTTTCTCCATCTGCAAAACAGATGGCATAGACCTGGATATCTAGAAATGATTTTCAAATCCTTGATGTTTATACTCTTGTGAATTTAGCTGGAGCGGGATTAGTAAAAAAGATCTGCCAATCACATGGAAATCAATAAATTTTGACATAATGCACAAAATGAAGCATGAAACACTTTTAACAACAGAAAAAAGATGACATGACAGAACAGATTAGTCACATTCTAAAGGGGCTTGCCTTTTGCTTCCCACTTGTGCCAAATGCCAACATTTGGTAGTCACCCTTCAAAAGTTATGATCTCAGACAATATTAGAAGCTGCTGATGGAAGCACTAAAAAAAAAAAAAAAGTGACTTTTCCTCTTGTATTAGAAATCCAAGTTTTTCCCATTTGATTCAACCACTTAATAATCTACCCAGCAGTATACTTACCTGTGTACATGGAAGACATAAGTAAGTATACTGCTGGATAGATTATTAATCAGTTGGATCAATGATATTGTTCCATTGTAAGTATCCAAACATTTACTACTCCTTACTACTCCTATACTTTGGGCCAAGGAGTAGCCAGGGTTGGCCAGAGAAAGCTTCTTTGTGATAAGGTGGTTCTTCCCTGGAGCACAATAACAAAACAGGAAAAATCCAGGCCCCACCTCTCTTATCCAAAGAAATCCAAGATTATATCTGTTTACTTACTTTATGTACTTGTAATTTCTGGTGCCAATAGCTCTGCCACACAGGACTCTGGTATTAGCAGAAATCAAAATGAATCAGCATGAGTGGTGCTGGCTTGGGAATCCGCAGCACAGTGGATGAACCTGGTCTAAGAGATAAGGAATGTTAAATTTGAAACCCAAAGTTAGCCGTTGTTTATATTTTAACTTGTTGATTAACGCAACAGTGAAATGCTAGGAGAAACACTGTCTGGTGATACGCACTTTAGACTCGCTCTTTTGCCTACAGACTGTAAACTAAGTTAGGGAGTTACACCAGCATCCTCACTTGTTCATCAATTTTTTTCTTTAAGGGGATGAGAATAAAATAAGACAACTAGGTTAACAGTTGCTACACCACAGATTCACTTTTAAAGGCTTTGATCCATTTCACCTTTAGAGACAATTATTATTTTTTAAAAAATCATATATTACTCACATTAGTAAACTCAATTTGTAAAGGCTTTTTAAGTGCAGATGATTAGCCAAGCACTTGGCAAATAAAAGACAGGTATGTGGGAGGAGTATGACCTTGGGAGTCACAAGTCCTAGGTTCAAGTATTGTGTTCACCAGCTATTATTATCAGAGTCATGTTGGAAAAATTGTATAACTTTTCTCAGCTTTAGTTTCCTCAATTTAAAATAGGCATAATCAAGTGACTGCCAGGGGCTGGGGAAAGAAGGGAATGGGGAAGGATTGCTAATGAGTATGGAGTTTGCTTTTGGGTGTGATGAAAGTGTTTTGAAACTGGATAGAGGCGGTAGTTACAAGCATTGTGAATGTACTAAATGCTGCTGAATCCTATACTTTGAAATGGTTAATAGATTGTTGGAAAATGGTGGATAGGAGGCAGGACTAACTTGCAGCTTCCACACAGAGAGAACAACATGTGGAGACTCACATAGTGAAATTTTCCTCCAAGAAGTACTGCATGAACATACCAAGAAAACCAAAAGAATTCACAGAACCTTTGCAGCTTGCCTTTGCAGCTTGCCGCTGCAAACTCCATGAGACGGCCGAAAAACTGTGAGTGCCCAAACACACATCCCTGCTAGGGAACCTAAAAATCCAGATCACAGGAGAAGGATTTAACCTTACCTAGAGCTGAAATGAATTTAGAGAGCAAAACAAAATATAAAAGTAGAAGCAGTGGAAAGAGCCCTGTAGGTACTCTTGGTGCCCAGGGAAGTCATTTCTGACTTTATCTCACGGGGGTCCTTAGGGGGAGGGCTGCCAGTGGAGTTGGGGAAGGACCACAGGGAGAAGGGAACTTCCAGCTGAACTTTGTAATAGTTTTGACTATTAGCCTGAGAAACATGAATACTTATCCAGGAGAGCTTAGGGCAATCTTGCATTCTCCCTATACTACTGCAGCTGATGCTTTCTTGAAAATGAGGAATAGGAGTCATTATACAAAAAAGATACTTGTACATGCTTGTTTATAGCAGCACAATTTGCAATTGCAAAAATACGAAACCAGCCCAAATGCCCATCAATCAATGAGTGGATAAATAATTTGTGGTATATATATATACCGTGGAATACTACTCAGCTATAAAAAGGGATGAAATAAAGGCATTCACAGCAACCTGGATGGAGTTGCAGAACGTTATCCTAAGTGAAGTAACTTGGGAGTGGAAAACTGAACATTCTATATTCTCACTCATAAGTTGGAGCTAGGCTATGAGAGTACAAAGGCACAAAAATGATACAATGGACTTTGGGGACTTGGCGGGAAGGGTTGGAGTGGGGGGTGATGAATTAAAGACAACACATTGGATATAATGTACACTGCTCAGATGATGGGTGCACCAAAACCTCACAAATCACTGTTAAAGAACTTATCCAGGTAACAAAACACCACCAGCTCCCCCAAAAGCTATTGAAATAAATAAAATAAAATAAAAAATTCTAAAAAATAAATAAAACAGGCATAATAACATCTGCATCAGATAGTTGTGGTGGGGATTAGATGAGATAATCTATGTCAAGAGATTTATGTATACATAGTAAATACTATGTATGATTGTAATTATGATGACGATGATGATGATGCTGTCATTGCTGGACCAGATAAGGTGTCTTTATTGCTGGTTCATAACATTGAGATGACTCCCACAGGTGCTGACAATAAACTCCATGGGACGTGGGTGGACTGAAGCAGAGAGAAATTTCTGAAAGAATATGTCTTTTCCCTTGATTTTCAACGTGGTATAACCCTTTGACCTGGAGGTCCTGTGTAGCACTGAGTATGTTGCTTGCTTATTGGGCTCACCTTTTGCCTTATTTCTGGCTTATTAAGTATTCAGTACAGAGACAGCATTGTTAGCTCTGTGAAATTCAGGTGCTTTGCTGCAGCTATGAAAATAATAATATTTGAATGATTTCAACCTTAATTATACCCAGAAAGTAAGCCTTTAAGATGACTATTAGTTCAAGTGTGTTTTTAAAAATCAGAAGATGTTTGATTTGTAATTTACCTTGGTGTGCAGCCTATACCCATCAAGGTATTGGGATTTGCTACACTAATAGTGTGACTTAACTTGTCCCTGGGCCTTACCAGGCATGCCGCTAGCATAAGGAGAATCACAGGACATTAAAGTGTTGGTTGAGAATAACATGATGATTTTATTGTATCATCTCATTTTCCCTAATCAGCAAGAGATCTGTAGTAATTAAAAATGAGAAGACTGGCCTTTGGTGGCACCTTCAGTTTCTGCTATTTTTAGGGATTTTTGTTAGTCAGTTGTACTCTAGGCCATGGGATAAGGAAAGATATCTAGTCCCCTCATATGAGTGGACCTAGACCCTAAGAAGCCAGATTGGTAGACAGTAATGTTCTTTAGGAAATATTCTGGACTTCCTATGTTCAGGGAAGATGGTAGGATTGTTCTTCTTGGCCCTCTAGCGGTTGGTTGGGAGGAATGTGAGTAGTTCTGGTCAAATAACTGTGAGCTAGAGTAAGGTGTCCTTTCTGGGCTAGAGCACTTAATTGCCAGTAAGATTCATAGAACTTTCTTTTCCTTCAGTGTGGTAATCAGCAACTTTTAAGATGGCTCTTCTATTAGTCCGAATACATGGTGATTGTGATGAGCAGAGTCTATGCTAATGGACACATACATGAAATAATCTCTGTTTTATTTCAAGGTACCGAAGTTTGGGGATTGGTTGTTAATGCATTATATCAAGCCTCTATTGACCAATGCACTAGAGGGATGTTTCTTGGCTCCTTCGTTGTATTTCTCAATCATCTTCTTTTTTTAAAAAATGTATTTTTTATTTCAATAGGTTTTTAGGGAGCAGGTGGTGTTTAGTTATATGAATAAGTTCTTTAGTGGTGATTTTGGTGCACTCATCACCCAAGCTGTGTACACTGTACCCAATGTGTAGTCTTTTATGCCTCACCTCCCTCCTGCTCGTTCCCCTAAGACCCCAAAGTCCATTGTATCATTCTAGAATAATGGTCTCCAATTCCATCCAGGTTGCTGCAAATGCCATTATTTTATTCCTTTTTATGGCTGAGTAGTATTCCATGGTGTGTGTGTGTGTGTGTATATATATATATATATACCACAAATTATTTATCCACTCATTGATTGATGGGCATTTGGGCTGGTTCTATATTTTTGCAATTGAAAATTTTGGTGCTGTAAACATGCTTGTGCAAGTATCTTTCCTGTGTAATGACTTCTTTTCCTCTGGGTAGATACCCAGTAGTGGGATTGCTGAATCAAATGGCAGAACTACTTTCAATTCTTTAAGGAATCTCCATACTGTTTTCCATAGTGGTTGTACCATAGTTTAAATTTGCACCAGCAGTGTAAAAGTGTTCCCTTTTCACTACATCCATGCCAATATCTATAGTTTTATATTTTTAAAATTATGGACATTCTTGCAGGAGTAAGGTGGTATTGCATTGTGGTTTTGATTTGCATTTCCCTGGTCATTAGTGATGTTGAACATTTTTCCATATGCTTGTTGGCCATTTGTATATCTTCTTTTGAGAATTGTCTATTCATGTCTTTAGCCCACTTTTTGATGAGTTTTTTTTTGTTTTTGCTGATTTGTTTGAGTTCCTTGTAGATTCTGGATATTAGTCCTTTGTTGTATGTATAGATTGCAGATTTTCTCCCACTCTGTGGGTTGTCTGTTAACTCTGCTAATTATTTCATTTGCTGTGCAGAAGCTTTTTAATTTAATTAAGTCCTATCTATTTATCTTTGTTTTTGTTGCATTTGCTTTTGGATTCTTGGTCATGAAGTCTTTGCTTAAGTCAATGTCTAGAAGAGATTTTCTGATGTTATCATCAAGTATTTTTAAGGTTTCAGGTGTTAGATTTGTCTTTCATTCATCTTGAGTTGTCAACCATCTTCAGTCTCACTTCCCTTATTCTATTTCACTTCTATGATTCACATTTAGAGCCATATAATTTTAGATCTGAAAAAGATCTTAGAATTTACTTAGTCTGAAAATTGGACCATCCCATGCAATTTTTTTTTCTCTCTACAAAAAACAAAGTTAAGACAAACACAATTCCTTAACTCACAACTGCCCACTCCACTCAAAGCATCAAAATTCCCCTACCTACACAGGGCTTCTCCACAGATGCCTGTCACTCTAAGGTGTGAGTGTGTTTGTTTTTTAATGCCACACATTAAAGAAAGTAATTCCCTCTGTTCCTTACACCTTGAGGTTATTATTTTTCTTTTTCTGAGAACACACCTTCAGAATGAAAGCAGTGAAAGTGGAGTTAGAGGGAGAAACTCGCCTATATAAGGCCAATTATTATGCTTGAAAGGAGTTTTCTAGTGCCAGTAGTGGTGATTCAGTGACTCACATATCTACCACCTGAGGATTGGAGGAAATAGCAGCCATTCTTATGTTTTTCTTTTTTAGAATTTCTTTAAACATCTTTATAGCTTGATAAACATTTGTGACAAAGCCTGCAACTATAAGTTAGAAACTATCATATCTATCATATCACTTAGAATTCTATCTTGAGTCTGCCTAAGGGGTTTGTATTTAATACAGAAGATATTACATGGTATCATATATATATATATATATTATTTTTTCTAAAAAAATGGATACATGTGCAGAATGCGCAGGTGTGTTACATAGGTATACATGTGCCATGGTGGTTTGCTGCATCAATTGACTCAGCGTCTAAGTTCCCTCCCCTAACTCCTCACCCCCAACAGGCCCTAGTGTGTGTTGCTCCCCTCTCTGTGTCCATGTGTTCTTATTGTTCAACTCCCACTTATGAGACAGAACAAATGGTATTTGGTTTTCTGTTCCTGTGTTACTTTGCTGAGGATGATGGCTTTCAGCATCATCCATGTCCCTGCAAATGATATGATCTTATTCCTTTTTATGACTGCATAGTATCCCATGGTGTATGCATGCCACATTTACATTCCCACCAACAATATAAAAGCATTCCTATTTTTCCACAGCCTCGCCAGTATGTATTGTTTCTTCACTTTTTAATAATTGCCATTCTGACTAGCGTGAGATGGTATCTCATTGTGGTTTTGATTTGTACTTCTCTAATGATCAGTGATGTGGAGATTATTTTCATGCTTGTGGCTGCATAAAGGTCTTCTTTTGAGAAGTGTCTGTTCATATCCTTTGCCCACTTTTTGATGGAATTGTTTGTTTTTCTCTTGTAAGTTTGTTTAAGTTTCTTGTAGATTCTGGATATTAGATCTTTGTCAGATGGGTAGATTGCAGAAATTTTCTCCCATTCTGTAGGTTGCCTGTTCATGCTGATAATAGTTTCTTTTGTTGTGCAGAAGCTCTTTAGTTTAATTAGATCCCATTTGTCAATTTTGGCTTTTGTTGCAACTGCTTTTGGTGTTTTTGTCATGAAGTCTTTGCCCATGCCTATGTCCTGTATGATATTGCCTAGGTTTTCTTCTAGGATTTTTGAGGTTTGTGGTTTTACCTTTGAGTCTTTAATCAAACTTGAGTTAATTTTTGTATAAGGCATAAGAAGGAGTCCAGTTTCTGTTTTCTGCATATGGCTAGCCAGTTTTCCCAGCACCGTTTACTGAATAGGAGATCCTTTCCCCATTGCTTGTTGTTGGCAGGTTTGTCGAAGGTAAGATGGTTGTAGATATGTGGTGTTATTTCTGAGGTCTCTGTTCTGCTCCATTGGTCTATATGTCTGTTTTGGTACCAATACCATGTTGTTTTGGTTACTGTAGCCTTGCAGTATAGTTTGAGGTCAGGTAGTGTTTCCTCCAGCTTTGTTGTTTTTGCTTAGGATTGTCTTGGCTCTACCAGGTCTTCTTTGATTCCATATAAAATTTAAAATAGTTATTTTAATTCTGTGAAGAATATCAATGGTAGTTTGATGGGAATAGCACTGAATCTGTANCCAAGCTGTCCAGCCTCCCTGGCTCCAGCAGGGGAAAAGCACAGCCTGGGGCTATAGAGCTGGATGCTGCCCTTCGCCCACCCAGGGAGCTCAGTGTGTTAGGCAGTTGTGAGTCCCAGTGCTGGCTGCTGCCCCTCCCACAAGGAGCTCAAATAGTTTAGACAGCAGGCAGCTGCAGCCATGATGCTGATCGCTCCTCCCTCTGGGAGCTTGGTAGGCTTAAGCAGATTCCAGCTGCAAGGCTGTTAAGAGTCTGCATGTTCTGGGGTTGGGATGCTAGACCCAGGTAATGTGGGTTCATAAGTGAAAGTTTTTGATCCGTGGGTTGCATAGTTCCATGGGAAAAGCACAGTTTCCCCAGCTGGGTAGCACACCCACCGCCCCCCTTGGCTGGGCAGAGGGTGCTCCCTGACCCCAAGTGGCTCTCAGGTGGGCCGCCACACCACACTGTTCTTCCTTCTCTCAGTGGGTCAAAGCAGCATCCTAATCAGTTCTGGTGAGAGAAGCTGGATATCTTGGTTGCCAGTGAAAGATTCACATGCTTATTATGGGTTTTTCGATGGTAGCCTTTGAATGCCACTGTTTCTAGTTGTCCATCTTGGCCCCGTCCCCTTGGTATATTTAAAATAGTATAGTATAGTGGAGTGAAGCAGAAAGGATACTAGTGAGGAATCCTTATCTGTAGAGGGGGTTAATCATTTTTGCTTTGCCTAACCCACATTGTCATGGTGGGGATCAGGTAGGATGAAATTTGTAGAAGTTCTTTGTAAATAGTTGCAGAACTCAATTAACTGAAGCTCAAAAGTTTGCATTTTTTTTTTCTTGTGCATTTTTGTATTCCCAGGCATAGCACAGTGCCTGACATGTAGTAGATGCTTCACAAATGTTTAATAAATGAATAAACTGCAAGCCATATGTCCTTGCTTGAAGAGGATATCTAGGTCTTTCTATGATACTATGAGTCTTGTAAAAGTAAGAACTCCAAGCTGGTCTCTTATGTGATACAGACTTTTTAGCAACTTTTCTAAGGCTTAGGCAACCTTAGGACTTTTTTTTGAGATTCATGTAACTTGGATAGCAGCTGGGATCTCCCTGTACCTAGGCACATGCTGTCAATTTCACAGCTCTCCCCATGACTTCTGCTTACTACTTCATGGCTTTCTCCATGTCTGCATTGGCCTCAGATTGTGCTCTTATTGTTTTGCCTCATACCAATCTATGTATAGAGCTTAGCTCCTTTTCAATTCCACAAAAAGTCCACCTCCACTACATAGTTTTTTGTGTTTAATAACTTTACTGAATATTCAAAGGGCCACAGGGAGATGTCACATTGAACCTACACAACATTCTGTTATCCCACTCTCTCTATTGTTTCTTTTTGTTCTTAATTTCTTTCCTTCATTCCTCTTCTAAATTACTCCAACATTCTTTCTGTTATCCTGAGGAATGCAGTTCGGCCCAAAATAAGGTCCTTCAAAGTATCTACTTTTTTCTTCAGGCACTTATGAGGATATTTTTACTGAACAAATGCAGTTCCCTTTTTTATACAGATGCCTTAATACCTAAATCATTACAATATTTCTTAATGTGGACACAAACAAATTAAAACCATTCTTTGAGGGGGAAACAGGGTCTCACTCTCTTGTCCAGGCTGGAGTGCAGTGGAGCAAGCATGGCTTACTGCAGCCTTGGCCTTCCTGGGCTCAGGTGATCCTCTTACCTCAGCCTCACAACTAGCTGTGACTACAGTCGTGCACCACCACACCCATCTTAAAATCATTTCTGAAATTTACTTGACAATTTGTAGTTCATCAACTTTTCAATATTGTTGAGGATCACTTGTAATTTTTGTATACATAGAGGGAACAAAACATTAATATAATATTCCATCTGGGATATAAGACACACACTGAAGAATGCAGAGATAAAACATGATTTAAAAAAACAGTTTAACCATCCTATATGCCAGCATTTAGCACAGGGCTGAGAGTCAGACAGTCCTGGCAGTAAAACCCATCTGGGCCCACTTGTAAGTCATATAACTTGGGAAATTTGTTTACTCTGTGTATTAGTTCATTTTTACACTGCTATAAAGATACTACTTGAGACTGAGTAATGTATAAAGGTTTAATTAACTCACAGTTCCACGTGGCTGGGGAAACCTCAGGAAACCTACAATCCAGGCAGAGGGTGAAGGGGAAGCAAGGCACATCTTACATGGTAGCAGGATACATGGTGGCAGGAAAGAGAGATATTGGGGGAACCAGCCCCCAGTATTTCAGTGTAGGTTCTTTTCTATTTTCCCTAAGTGCTGGCAGGTCTGAGAAATAAAGAGAAAGAGTACAAAGAGAGAAATTTTAGAGCTGGGCCTCCGGAGGTGACATCACGTGTCAGCAGGTTCCATGATGCCCACCTGAGCCGCAAAACCAGCAAGTTTTTATTAGGGATTTCAAAAGGGGAGGGGTGTATGAACAGGGAGTGGGTCACAGAGATCACATGCTTCATAGGGCAATGAAAGATCACAAGGCAAATGGCAGAGCAAGATCATAAGGCCAGGGCAAAACTAGAATTACTGATGAGGTTCCATGTCCCACTGGGCATGTATTGTCATCGATAAACATAGTAACAGGAAACAGGGTTGAGAGCAGACAACTGGTCTGACTAGAATTCATCAGGCTGGAATTTCCTAATCCTAGCAAGCCTGAGGGCACTGCAGGAGACCCACGTATTTCATCCCTTATCTTCAACTGCATAAGACAGACACTCCCAGAGTGGCCATTATAGAGACCTCCCCCTGGGAATGCATTCCTTTCCCAGGGTTATTCCTTGCTGGGAAAAGAATTAAGCGATATTTCTCCTGTTCACTTTCAGCAAGAAGAGAAATATGACGCTGTTCTTCCCGGCCCTGCAGGCAGTCAGACCTTATGGTTATCTCCCTTGTTCCCTGAAAATTGCTGTTGTCTTGTTCTTTTTTAGGATGCGCAGATTTCATATTGTTCAAGCACACATGTTTTACAAACAATTTGTACAGTTAACACAATCATCACAGGGTCCTGAGGCAACATACATCCTCAGTTTACAAAGATGACAGGATTAAGGGATTAAAGTGAAGACAAGCATAGGAAATTATAAGAGTATTTACCAGGGAAGTGATAAATGTTCATGAAATCTTCACAATTTGTGTTCTTCTGCCATGGCTTCAGCCGGTCCCTCCATTTGGGGTCCCTGACTTCCAGCAACAGAGAGAGAAGGGGAAAGCACCAGACACTTATGAAACAACAAGATCTTGTGAGAACTCACTCACTCTCACAAAAATAGCATCGGGGAACCATCCCCATCATCCAATCACATCCCATCAGGTGCCTCCCTCAACATGTGGAGATTACAATTTGGATTACAATTTGATATGAGATTTGGTTGGGGACACAGCCAAACCACATCACTCTGAGTCTCTGAGTTTCCTGATACACAAAAGAGGTTGTCAGAATTAAATATAATTAAATAAAATAGAATTGTTTATAATGTATAGTGGCTTTTAGTATTTTATCCAGGTTACTTAGGTTGCTAAAACTTGAAATAAATCAACATCAAGAGAAACTGATGCTCTTTAATAATCAATTACTCTATTAGCCAGCAGCTCAAAGTGAGGAGATGTCTAACAATAAAACTCTTTTTACTAGTTATAATTAAAATCCTTCTCCCAGAATATGTGGAGCATACAGATGTAAACCTAAGTATAAAAGCACAAGTTTTAGATATACAGGTGTCATCTACATGATTTGAGTAGCCAGTTCTTACAATGGTTTGTTTGGACTGGTAGTAGAAGCAGCAATAGACAATATTCAGAAGACTTGACTGGTCATGTAACCCTGGGCAGTGTCTTGATTTCTCTGAGCCTCTGTTTTCTTTTCTAAGAGCATTCTGTTCATTCCTTTCTACACCTAAAATCATCCAGTGACTTATAGTAATAATTTGGTGGCAAAGTATAATTGTTATTACTGCATTGTTAAAATTAATAAATTATTAATCTAATAAGTTAATTTAATCAATAAATTTAATTAGTTAATTAAATTGGCCTAAAGATGCCTCTGTAGGAAACTATATTCTAACTTAAAATGTAAACAAACTATGACCTAACTTGAGAGTGCATTTTTGTAATTGAGTTTTGCCCAATTATAGTAGCTGAGCTTTCAGCCAATCACAGGTGAAAACTTCTCAGACATGTCCAAATAAGGCAAATGCTGTGCTGTGGCCAGTCAGGCTCTTTCTGTATATAACTTCCTTTTTCTGTCTATAAATACTGCCTGCTGATCTCGCTGGGTGAAGTATTCTGGACCTTTATTGGTTCAGAGAGCTGCCTGATTAATACTATTTTTCTTTGTTAAAATAAACTCTGCTAAATTTAATTTGTCTACAGCTTTTCTTTGAACAATTGGTGTCAGAAGTTGGATTTGGAGTAGACCTTCAGGGACCCCCAGGAGCACTGAGTGACAAAGTAAGAATACTCACCACGGCTCATTGTGCCCATTGATCTCTTATAACAACTGGAGTCGTGGGTGAATTCTGTCCTGAATTTGAGCTCCGTGGAGTTGTGTTATAAAGTCTCCAACTTTATTTGAGCACTTTTTAGTTGACTAGGTCTAGGATCAAATTGGACTTAATAATTAACTAGACTGGATCTAGTTAGAGGCCTTAAGTAGGTACCTATGAAATAAAAAAGGAGTCTGGGACTCTAGGATTCTGAGACTCCACTTTCTGCAACACTGGCTACTTTTATGTACACAAATTCTGGGCCCAGAACCTGTATATTTTGGAGAAAATGGGTTAACTTTACTAGTGACTACAGTGGGGATCTTTTAACCTAGATAAAATTGTTCACTTGCAAGTGCATTAGAAAACAAATGCAAAAAGCCAAAAAAAAAAAAAAAAAAAAAAAAAAAAAAGGAATGCCTTCTGTAAGTGGTACAAAAGGGCATCTAAAAGATTAAATGGATCAAAGATTCTTTCTTTAAAAAGTTTCTCACAGAAGGCAAATGAAAAACATCTTAAAAGTATTTTTCATAAATATTAGTCAAAAACTTTAGCCATTGCACAAAAAATCCTAGTTTTAATGACCAGAAAATATTTGGATTCAGATGTTCTTTTTAAAAAATTGTGTAATTTAAAAATTCGTTTGTAGAGATAAGGTCTTGCCATGTTGCCCAGGCTGGTTTTGAACTCTTGGTCTACAGTGATCCTCCCGCCTCAACTTCTCAAAGTGCTGGGATTACATGCATGAACCACTGTTCCAAGCCTAGATCCAGATATTCTTTAATAAATTAGTGAGCTTGTATTATTGTGCTTGGCACATGGCTAAAATTTTAGAATGAAAGCTGCAAGATCTGTTTCTGTCTAGAGGTTTATATATGTCTCTCTATATAATATATATGTGTGATATTTTTCTACTTATGATATTGCTAAATTAAGTTGTAAAATAACTCTATTGGCTTTAAGAAAAATAAGTGTTTACATAAATGAAGTATTTGTTCAGAAAAATAAGAACTAACCCAAGTAGTTTTCAAGTTCACATGATTTGGGCAGTCTTTGATAAATTAGGATACTGTTGGTTTAATTTAAAAAGGCATGTCTTCAGATTTTTCTGTACTAAATATAATACAGATGCATGACTTTTTCTACCTAGGGTTACCAATAAAATACATTTATTTTATGTCTATATTACAAAACTTATCAGCAAGAAAAATAAGATGATGACTAGCTGCTTAATATTTAACCTTTACAAGCAATCCAAGTGAAATTGTTAAAAAAGTGAGTTAAATGGATGTAAGATAAAGTTCTCATGTAAAAAATATTCTTTCTGCACCAGAAAGTTTTGACATTCTTATCAAGAATGAGAAGTTGAGGCTGAGGGTAAACTGTAATAACAACAATTTAATTCTCAAGCCTAGCAAACAAACAA
>NC_037677.1:37655848-37733065 GCF_003255815.1 Theropithecus gelada
CTCTTGGCAGTATTGGGGTGCTGGTTGTATAGAATTTGAAGATAGTCTGTAAATTAGGAAAAAACTTAGATTTTGTAGCCAATATGACCTCCTAAAAGTTCAGATGCATAGAAGCTGCTCTTTGAAAGGTATATGAAAACATACATGTTCAACAAAAACATTAATGGAGCATGTCATGCAGATCTCCTCTTTGCCTACATTCAGGACTTGTGCATAGAGCTAAACAAAACTGAGTATTGTACTTATCTCTCTCTTGATTTTACTACTACAAAAAGCTTAATTTAAAATGTGGCTGATGTTGATGTTTCTCTAGACACTGTCACCAAATACATCAAGGAAATTTCTCAAGGGAAAGGAACACAAGATGTGTTTACAGGAGCAGCTAACAGTTGATTTGCAGGTATCCTGAATGGTGGAATGGTGGGTGGCAGGCTTGGCTTTGGAAGGTTTTTTATTTTTTAATTTTAGCCTAATCTTTGGAGCTAATATTCCAAGGTTTTAAAATCTTTATGTGTCTTTTAGTAGGTCTTCAGACTAGTATGACTTGTGTTACCAGGCTAACTACAGAAAGAGGCACCTCTTTAAAGGAGGCCATTTTACTACTAACTATGGCCCTCAATCACCGTCATGCCCTGAACAAAGACTATAACCAATGGTATTTGAATACTGTTGAATTGTCTTTATTATAGCTTGAAATTTAAGCAATTTAAAGTTGATTATTGCTTTAATTGATTATTGCTTATTTTGGTCTGTAGAGACTATTTTGGTTTGTAGAGACTCCTGTTAAGTAGTGCACTTTAATTTGTTGTATTTTTCCTCCTGATAACCATTATAATATTTTTTGTAATGTATTGTATCCATTAAGAGTCTTTCTCTCTCTTTTCTTTCCTTTTCTTTTCTTTTCTTTTGATAGGGTCTGGCTCTATCACCTAAGCTGGAGTGCAGGGGTATGATCTCCATTCACTGCAACCTCCCCTTCCTGGACCCAAGCTATCCTTTCACCTCAGCCTCCAGAGTAGCTGGGGCTACAGGTGTGCACCACCATGCCCAGCTCATTTTTATATATTTTGTAGAGAAAAAGTTTTGCCATGTTACCCAGGCTGGTCTTGAACTCCTGGGCTCAAGGAGTCCACCCACCTTGGCCTCACAAAGTGTTGGAATTACAAAGTTAGAAGAACAAAAATATCAAGATAGCTTAAAGAATAATCCAACAAATCCAACATTGTGAATTGTGAATTTTATACTGAGACTAAACAAGTCCATTATGATGGTGAAAAAATTGGACCTAGGTTATGGTCCATTTCTCAAAATTGAAAGGCTGATAAAAGAGGGGAATTGTTAAATTAAACCTTGGCCTAAAGCTGTCTCTACATGAAGCAAACTATAACCTAATACATGTATATATATCATATATAACCTACCTTGAGACTACATTCTTGTAACCAGCAACTGAGTCTCAACAGTAGCAACTGAGCTTTTGGTCAATCACAGGCTGGAAGCTGCTCAGACATGTCCCAATAAGGCAAGTGCTAGGCTGGAACAAATCAGGCTATTTCGGTATGTCACTTCCTTTTTCTATCTATAAATATGGACTGCCCACATTGCCAGGTAGAGTCTTCTGAACCTTTACTGGTTCAGGGTACTGCCCAATTCATGAATCATTTGTTTGCTCAAATAAATTATGCTAAAATTAACTTGTCTAAAGTTTTTATTTTAATAGCATCATACTGTTTGAAATGCTTGTTCCTTGGTGTCATAAAGAAATAACACTTGAACATAAATTTAATTTCCTCAGCAAGGCCACTTCTATACTTTCTGCAGAAAGGGTACACTCACCAGCAGTTTTGCCATGAGAGTATCCTGAACAAAGGAGACAGGGTCATTTATAACTTGACACATCCACCTTACTGCTGTGTCTGGTTTCCATTGGCTAGAACAGGACCTCACATTCTGTATTTGTCCTGATTGGCTAACACATTAGAACTTTTTAAAAGAGGCAAAAGCAGGGGAGAAATAAGGAAGGAGGAAGTAACTTGTAGAATGCTGAGAAAAATGAAAACACCTTCAAATAAGGAAGAGAAACATGCTATGACCTAATGCTTGCTTGGACTAGTATAAACATGCAGGGCAAATATTTAGGCTAAACTGTAAGAGCTAAGAACACAAAGTACATTGATTTCTTTATTACGGCTAGCAGATATTTAAGAATGTTAGTATAGGTCTTTGAATAAATTTTGCTTTTAAGAGAAGTTACTATTTATTCCTAATCAGATGGGGAGAAAATCTTTCAAGAGGAACCTCTACTTTTTACAATTCCTCCTCTTCTTATTTCACAATTCTTCTTCAAACTTGTTTAATATGTTTTGACTTAATTGCTTTGTTTGTCCTTTTAAGAGAAGTAATTTTTCTGAATCGGGTGGAGGAGAGTTAGGAGTTAACTCTGTAATCATGGCAGAGACAAGTTTTTGTATAAAACTTCGAAGGTAGGGAATAATATAACAGAGTACAAGAATAAGTACACCAATAACAAGAGCAAATGAGGTGAGAATTGAAGTTAAAATTTCTTTTTATCTACTGAACAAATGTTCTACTATTTTAGGAAAAGGGTTGTTTACAATTTTTGGCAAGTTTATTGGATAGGGCTGTTAATTCTTGTAGCACTTGTTATAATTCTGTCAGAGGCAGTATTTTTAGGAAACAAGGTATAACATTAAATTTTAATTATGACACACACACACACACACACAAACATCTTCTTTTTCTGCTGATATTATATTTAAAGTTATTTTATTTTTCTAGGCCATCTGGCTGGTATGTCCTAATCTGGACATACCAATCTGGGCCTCTGGCCTACCATGCATACACGCATAATAATCGCTTTTATTTAAAGTGCAAATAGAATATTTAATTCATTCCAGTCAGGCATTTGCATCTTGATATTTTTGTCTTGATGGCTAAGGTCTGTCTTATATCTCTTATTTTTACAATAGACACCTTAGTTTTATTATTAGATGTAGGAGCAACCGGTGTGGGATCTAGAACTGAGGCTACTGAAGAAGGGGAAGATGGGGGAATAATGCATATTTTAAAACTACTTATGGGGTCTTTTCCATTTATGTCAATCTCCGTACCATAGAAGCGACTAAGGGCTGGTCTAGAGTTAGTTAAGGTGGAGGTGGTGATAAAGAGAAGGACAGGGTTACATTGATAATGCTGCCAGTTAGACAGGGTAGTCCTTTTGGTGGAATAGATGAGTGGTTTTAGATCTGTACAAACCTTTTTTGTGGAAGTCCGACTTCGCTCCTAAGTAGTTTAAAGGATGTAGTCCTATTTGCTACAAGGTTGCCAGGCTGCAGGAGCAGAAAATCGGTGTCTTGGCTGCAGGTGATCACAATGATGAGTGCTAGGGGTAACTGTGTCCATTAGAGGGCCGGGTCATAAATATTTATGTGAAAAGGCTAACTGTCATTGATCTTTTACATCTCCACAAGGTATGGCAGAGCAAGCACTAAAGGCAATGGTCTGAGGTGAGTCAGACTTAGTTACATTAATAACAAAGGAGTTAGTAACAGAATAAGGAAAGGAAAGGAAGCAATATAGAAGGTATATGAAAATTAAGCTTTCTTTAACTTTAACTTAGTAGGGCTTGATCTTAGTACAGTAACTTATGATTCTGAAGAGGTAAATGTTTTCTTAACTCGAGTATGGTGGCTCCATTCTTTCTCAGCTGTGCGGACAGCAATCTCAGTGGTTAACAGCATAAAATAGGGTTCTTCCCAGGCTGGTTCGAGTGTTTTTCTTTCTATCTTTTGATGAGAACGTGGTTTTCAGGCTGGTGCTGGTGTACTGGAAATTCTAGGAATGGTACTTGTGCTAAAAGACTTTTAGTTCTGAGGGAAGGGAAAGTGGAAGATAAATTAAGTATGTAATTTCTGCTGCATATCCTGGGGCTTGAGGCCTCATGGTGACACCTCCTGCTCCATCCCTGCTCAGCACCACCCAGGGGGATGCTGTGGCCTTGCCCTGTCTTAAGGTCTTGGCCTTCTTGTGGCCTTCACTGCCCCTGTGCGCTGTGACCTTGGGGATGAGGGGCCTTGTGACTTACCCAGCCACCTTTGGGCCTTAAGAAAGCTAAACACCATTTTACATTTGACAATGTTTTTTGTATGATTTTATACCAGATAAGTTAAATTTAACTTTTATATTAATGTGCTATTAATATTAAACTTAATTTTAATAAAATCTTGTAGACATTTATCTAATTTTAATGTCTGACTAGAAGGTAAGACTTTTACAGACTCTTTTTAACTTTTTATAATTTTTGTTAAAGAGCAGGTTAGTGCTTAAGAAAAATCTATTGTGCTTTTATTTTAACGTCAAGTTCACAGAAAAACTAGATGATATCTCTTTAACTTTCGCCATCATGTTTACACCCAGAATTTCCTTTACAGTTAACATTTTAAAACTTGCTTAAACTTTTAAAACAAAATATATATTTTTTAACTTTTTAATGTAGATAAAAATCTATATTCTTATGCCTCCTTATAATCCTGTTATTAAAAGTATATTTTATTTTTCATACATACCTTGTACATAAACTGTTTTTTAAATAGTTTTACATTCAGGAGGCCTAATTACTTTTAAATTATACAATATTTCTTACATAAATTCCTTTCCGTAACTTTTCTTACAACTTTCACAGATGATCTTCAACTTGTCTTAACTTTCTGCCTTCCTTTTACACTATTTCTTTTCATAGTTTCACCTTCTGTGTCTTTCTTTGATTTCTGTCTCTTCTAGTTTCTCTCTTACTTACTCTTTCCATCTATTTATCTGTCTCCTCTCATTTGGACTCTACTTTCCTCTCTGTCATCCTCTGTGTCCTTTTCCCCTCCAGAGTTCTCCAGCTCCTACCACAGGCAGGGCCAGGCCACAGCATGGGCTCCACCCCTGCGCACGTGCTGTCATCTGTTTCTCCTGTTTTTTCTTTTTTCCGATTTCCCTTTTTACTTTTTTCCCCCTCTTTCTTCCTAGACTTAGTTTCTTGGACTGGGAGGGTTTTGTGCAGATGCAGTCCTGGCCCCGGGGCCGTCCCCCACGTTCTCCTCCTGGCGCCAGTCCCTGCCTTCTTTTTCACTTAGAGCCTGGCTGGGGAGAGGGACTTAACTCTTGGTGTGCCTGGCTGTCTGGTGTCACACCTGCTGTTTTTGCTCTTTTCCTTTCCTTTCCCCTAGGGGAGTGAGCGGTGGGAGTGGAGCTTAACCTTTTCTTTCCCTGAGAAGAAGGAAAAGGAGAATGTTGAATATATATGTATATATAATAATAATAATAATAATAATTATTATTATTATTATTTTTTACCACCAGAGGTTTTTGTGAGGTTCAACCCCTCCACCAATGGGGATTTCTCACTTCTTTTTGAGATTGAACTTCTTATCAATGGGGATTTCTTACTTTTTTTTGAGGTTCAACCTCCTCTCAGTGGGAATTTCATACTTCTTTTTGAGGTTCAACCCTCCTATGGCGATTTTTCACTTCTTTCTGAGGTTCAACTTCTTTCTTAATGGGGATTTCTTACTTCTGTTTAACTTCTAAGATGTCTTGACTAAGGAATACTTCACCACCCCCAACAGATTTCTTTCCTTAGTCCTGACTAAGGAATGATTTACACCCCACCCCGCCATGGTCTTTTTGGTATGTCTTAACCAAGGAATGCTTTACTGTCTTGTGGCTTTTTCTTTAGTCTTGACTACTAAGGAAATACTTAACTGACTTTTCTTTTTTTTTTTTTTTTTCTTTTTTGTCTGTGTGCAGAGTTTCTTAGTTCACATGATATGTGAGGATCCTTTACTTCAGATTGCCAGCCAGTTTTTGTTGTTGTTGTTGTTGTTGTTGTTATTGACTTTCTTTTTTTCTTTTTTCTTTTTTTTTTTTTTTTGTTGCAGAGGATCTGGGTTTATTCATCACACTGGATGGATCTTGAGTCCTTATCCTTGAGGCCACTGCAATGAGGCAGAGGAGCATGCTTCTTCATGACAGAGGACTGGAGACCACCTCTGTAGGAGAATGTATCCCTATACAGGCCACCAAATTATTTGAAAGGCTTGTTCTTTGGTGCCGTAAAGAAATAGCACCTGAAAATAAATTTAATTTCCTCAGCAAGGCCATTTGTATACTTTCTGCAGAAAGGGTACACTTGCCAGCAGTTTTGCCATGAGAGTACACTGAACAAAAGAGACAGGGTCATTTATAACTTGATGTGTCCACCTTACTGCTGTGTCTGACTTCCACTGGTTGGAATGGGACCTCACATTCTGTATTTGTCCTGATTGGCTAGCAACTTAGAACTTTTCAAAAGAGGCAATGGCAGAGGAGAACAAAGGAAGGGGGAAGTAGCTCGTGGAATTCTAAGAAAAGTAAAAACACCTTCAAATAAGGAAGAGGAACAGGCTATGACCTAATGCTTGCTTGGACTGTAGCAGGATGAACTGTAGACAAAACTCTCAGACATTGAGTTAAAGAAGGAAGGGGTTTGTTCAGTTGGGAGCATTGGCAAGACTCCTGTCTCAAGAGCTGAACTCCTTGAGTGAGCAATTCCTGTCCCTTTTAAGGGCTCACAGCTCTAAGGGGGTGTGCGTGAGAGGGTCATGATCAATTGAGCAAGCAGGGGGTACATGATTGGGGGCTGCCTGCATCAGTAATTAGATCCGAGCAAAACAGGATAGGGATTTTCACAGTGCTTTTCTACACAATGTCTGTAATCTATAGATAACATAACTGATTAGGTCAGGGGTTGATCTTTAACTACCAGGCCCAGGGTGTGGTGCCAGACTGTCTGCTTATGGATTTCATTTCTGTCTTTTAGTTTTTACTTTTTCTTTCTTTGGAGGCAGAAATTGGGCATAAGACAATATAAGGGGTGGTCTCCTCCCTTATTCCCCCCTTTGAGACTCTCAATAATGGGAGTTCTCACTTTCATTTTTACTACCTATGTCTTTTTGCAAGACAGATTGATAGTGATTCATATAGTACACTTGTGCTGAAACATTTTGGTGAACTAAGGTAGCGATGAAGCTTTTTATCATTTGAAGAAGTACAGGTAGCAAACAAGGGAGCAGTAAGCAGGTTCCTATTACTATTATAACTCTTATTATAAGAGTTTTAAATCCTCTTAGTGCTGGGAACCATTTTCCAAACATGGCCCCAGGATCAAATCCATGCCACACTTGCACAGGCACATATGCCAGTTTTGTCATATCTCTAACTATGTATTCAACTACTTGCCCTTGATTATCTATGTGTAGGCAGCAATTAGTAAGGTTAAATTTCTTACAGACCTCTCTTTCAGCTGCTAGCAAGTAGCTGAGAGCTAATTTAGTTTGATAGATAGCATTTCTCATCTGAGTTTCTTGCCAGGCCAGAATAGTCAAGGCTCTGCTGGTTTTATTAGTGATTATTTTTAAGACAGTTTGTAACCATATGATTTGGTTGATCATGTAAATGGGGGTCCAGTATCCCCACGAGTTGTCTTGTGCCCAAGTAGCAGGCCTAAATATTGTATGAGTCTCTCAGGGGGCCATTTATCATTTTTTCAATTTCCTATAGCTATGCTTCTTTTTTGTGGGAAGCATAGACAGGGAAGCCCAGGAGTTCACCTGTTTTTATGGGCAGTAGGAAGAAAGATGGTTTAATAGTGCCAATAACACAACTACCTGCCCACTGGTCAGGTAATTTGGCATAAACTCTATGCCCACATATCCAGTATAATCCAGTGGAGGCTGTCCAGTCCTGGTGGGACTCTGGGTGGGTCCACATGGTTTGCAACTTTGGGAATTTACTAAATGGACTTCTCTCTGTGTGATTTGAACTCCACCAAGTGACTGTTTTTGTGGTACCATTATACAGTTTCTGTCTCAGACAACTAAGTTGTCCTACAGGGTAAGTGAATTCTTTTCCTTTGCTAGTTATGCAATATTGTCCAATAATTGAGGTTTTCAGGGCCCAGAAATTATCAGAGTGATTCTTTTGAGCAGGGAATTCATCAGGAACTGAGTCTCTAGGTACTAATTCTTTGGCTTCTCGTGGCCATTGATCTCCTATTATACTTCCTCCACATACATAACATAAAGTGACATTGAGAGACTGGGCTACATGCTCGGCTAATTGCAGAAACAAATTTCTGGTTTTTCCTGGAATTTCTGGTACTGGCACATTTAGTTCATCATAGAAAGTTTGAAACACTGGCTCAGGAGAGCGTTTGTAAACTTCTCCTCGAACTAAGATATTTACTCGAGGATCCAGTCTGGCCCCATAGATTCTTAAGGTCACACGCTCCTCTTTTTTCTAGTGAGGATCAAGGGGATTTGTTATTACTAGATCTAAAGGGCTACATTGTCCCTTAGTACAGGAAGGGTCATTTTTTCCTTTCTGAAGGTGGACTGGATCCTTTTCATTTTTTTTTAATCCAAGTGGCCTAAATGACAGAAGACCAGTATTTATATTTATTTCCACACAGTCCTAATTTATGACAGATGTACTTATTTTGTGCTATATAGCCTCTTTTCTAATTAAGAGAACCACACCTTATTTCTAACTTACTACTATTAATGACAGCACAGGCATCAAATTTTAAGGTGACTTGTTTGGCCACCCCTTTTTCTTCTGTTTTGCTAACACTTTACTCATATCACTTCTGAGCCCCACCAGTCCTCAGTCCTTAATCTTATTTTAAAAACTGTGGTCACGGGAGGCTCATATGGGTCTTAACATACATCAGGTTGGTCATTTCCTGGGCAACATAGCTTGAATAGAATAGCATTACACAAACAAGTTCTTTTTAGAGTTCCAGTACACTTATAATAATCATAAAATAATAGGACCGTAGCAACCTTTTGTCCTACGTCAGTGACTTGATATGTACACTGGGAACAGTCCTCAGTCTGAGGAAGGTCATTTGAAGTCCTTACTGTAAAAGTCCAAATTTTAAGGAAAATGAGTCGTGCACTGAGTTTTCTCACGCTTCAGCCATGCGTGGACCAGTCAGCTGCCAGGTGTGACTGGAGCAGGGCTTGTCGTCTTCTTCAGAGTCACTTTGCAGGGGTTGGTGAAGCTGCTCCCATCCACGTACTGATCATGGTCTACTGATGTTTAAGATGGTCTCAGAGGTTGGGCCTGCTAGAAAAAACTGAGTCCAACACCTCTACACAGTTATGTTCAACTGGGCTCTCTGATACTGGGAGCAAGGTGGTGGGGTTTAGGGTGTTGCAAACTTCACTGGTTATGTGGGGATTTTCACATAGCAAGCTTTGATACTGAGTTAATCTAGCATTTGTTAACCAATGACGTCCTTTGGTAGTCATTAAAGTTACCATGGCATGGGGGGGCCTTTATATTCAGGTTTTGCCTAAGGGTTAGTTTATCTGCTTCTTGTGCTAACAGGGCCATTGCTGCTAGGGCCCTTAGACCTGGGAGCCAACCTTTGGAAACACTGTCTAGTTGTTTTGAGAGATAGGCCACTGGCCTTGGCCAGGGCCCCACAGTCTGGGTTAAAACTCCAACTGCCATTTTTTTCTCTTTCTGACACATACGGCGTAAAGGGTTTTGTCAAGTCAGGTAGCCTCAGGGCTGGGGCCGACATGAGTTTTTCTTTTAACTCATGAAAAGCTCATTGCTGTTGGTTGTAATAGATGTAGTTTATCTAATCTATATTTTTATTAACTGTCACCTACCAAAATATTGACTCAAATCCTGCAGCTATTTGATTTCAAGCTTTAAATTAATCTGCTATTCCTCGTGGGACTCCAATTGCATCTAAATAGACAGGAGAATTGAAAGACGTATAAGGGCCTTTTCTTGCTTTACGATGTTATATTTTATTTTTTTCCTTATGGTTGATGAAATGCCAGGGTGAAAGGGATAGCCAATTGGACTAAAGTACAAGGGCCACTCCAGCTTTTCGGCACATTGCCCAGTAAAGGTCCACCACAATACCACTATACATATGCTCGGGGATGAACAAGGGCTGATTGATTGACAAACTCTTGAAAATTCTTAAACTTACTGCATCCTTTCAGGTCTCCAAGGAATGCTAAGTTTCCTTCCTGTCGTAAGAGACATGAAGTGAACTTAGTGTTGGGAGACAGAAGCTGGATGGCCCTCAGGGGCTGACCTGCAGGGTGCCAGACTTTGGTTTGTAGCAGAGAGAACTTGGCATGACTTATTACTCCAGGCTGTAGAATCCTGGAAAAGAGCTACCATGCAGCCCACACCTGGTTGACTGGAGGACCACCTTAGTGGAAAGGGGACAATCTGGGCCTCTGGCCTGCCATGTGCACAAGCATAACGTTTGCTTTTGTTTATCGTGCAGATGGAATATTTGATCCGTTTTAACCAGGCATTTGCGTCTTGGTATCCTGTCTTAATTGTTAAAGTTTGTTTTAAGTCTTTAATTTCTATGATCCTCTAGTAAAATGAATGTATGGTTTTAGGAAATTACAAAAACTGGTTGGGACAGTCCATCCTTGCTCTTTAGTGGTCCACAGAATTTTGGACCAACTATAGCATGAAAGCTCCACATCAGGGGGCAAGGCTCCTGGTTGTCACTGGGGTCTTTATCAAAATCTCCCCAGATTAAATGGTCCTTGTTTACTAATGCCCAGTCTGAGGAGAGTCAGGAGGGACAGAAGCACTTTTCTGAAGTAGAAAGTTGTATTTGACTTGGCAAGTCCCCACAGGTTATAACAAGGCAAGCATTAAATGCAATAGTTTGAGTCAAAATTGACTTGGTTATGTTAATAACTAGATGGTCAGCAACAGAGCGAGGAAAGAAGAAAGAATAATAGATTAGATGAAAAGAGTTAAATTTTTCTTAGCTTTAGTTTGGTAGGGTTTTCCCCTGGGTCTATGGCTCACGACTCTGGAGGGGGTGGTGTTTTCCTGAGTCAGGTGTGATGAGTCCATCCTTTTTTCTTTTTTTTTTTTCTTCTGTACGAACAACAGTCTTGGTGGTTAGCAGCACAAGGCAGGGTCCTTCCCAGGATGGCTCGAGTTTTTCTTCTTTCCATCCTTTGATGAGAACGTGATATTCAGGCCGGTGCTGGTTTACTGAAATTCTAGGGTGGTACATGTGCTAGAAGACGTTTAGTTTTTGAGAGAAAGGAAAGTGGAAGATAAACCGAGTATATAATTCTTAAGAAACTGACCTTTAGTTTTAAATGAGGGGTCCTTGGCAGGGGACTTTATAGTCCTTAGTGCCTTTTTACTGAGAAATTTCCTTTAGCACCTATTTTTATTAGTTTTTAAACCAAAGAAAGCCAAATACCACTTTACATTTAACAATGCTTCTCGTGTGATTTTTATACCAGATATGCTAAATTTTATCTTTATATTAGTGTATTAATGTTAAACTTAATTTTAATAGTAGACATATTTATCTAATTTTTAAATGTTTGATTATAAGGTAAGATTTTATAGACTCTTTTTAACCTTTTATAATTTTTGCTAAAGAGCAGGTTGGTGCTTTAAGAAAAACCTGTTATGCTTTTACTTTAATGTCCAGTTCACAGAAAAACTGGATGATACTTCTTTAACTTTAGGTAATATGTTTACACACAGAATTTTCTTTACAATTAACATTTTAAAACTTGCTTAAACCTTCAAAACAATACTTTTTTGAACTTTTTAATGTAAAAATGTACATTCTTATGCTTCCTTATTTTACCAAAGGTATATTTTACGTTTTTTATACACCTTGCACATAAACTTTTTTTTAAAATTTTCAATAGTTTTACATTCAGGAGGCCTAGTTACTTTTAAATTATACAATATTTTTTGCAGAAATTCTTTTTTATAACATTTTTGTCTTTCCTGACTTTTGCAGACAATTCTTTGAGATGCCTCATCTTTCTGAGTTATTACAAATATTTCTTCCTTTAAACAACCAGTTAATTTATTTCAGGACAAGAATTTACCATATAATACTCTTTTTATATAAATTCCACCCCCCCCTTTTTTTTCCTTAGGATACTTTTGAACTGGTGAGGTGTGCTCACAATGAGGTTTCTTCTAAAAGTTATTTTTTTAACATTTTTTGTTAGCAAAGCAGTTGCCATTACAGATTCAATGCATTTGGGTTATCTGTGGGTTACTGGGTTAAGGATTTTTGATAGGAAGGCCTCAGTGCTTTCGGGATACTCCCTTGTTTACACTGACAACAAAGTGGTATTGGAGTGGTATAGGGTTACTGAGAATACCTTCAATGAGCAATTATAGGTTTTAAATTGATCTTGGCTTTAAAGGAATAAGGTACACTTTTTTCTTTTTTCTTTTTTTATTATACTTTAAGTTCTAGGGTACATATGCACAACGTACAGGTTTGTTACATAGGTATACTTATGCCATGTTGGTATGCTGCACCCATTAACTCATCATTTACATTAGGTATAACTCCTAATGCTATCCCCCCCCCCACAATATGCCCGTGTGTGATGTTCCCCTTCCTGTGTCCAAGTGATCTCATTGTTCAATTCCCACCTATGAGTGAGAACATGCGGTGTTTGGTTTTCTGTTCTTGTCATAGTTTGCTGAGAATGATAGTTTCCAGCTGCATCCATGTCCCTACAAAGGACACGAACTCATCCTTTTTTATGGCTGCATAGTATTCCATGGTGTATATGTGCCACATTTTCTTTATCCAGTCTGTCACTGGTGGACATTTGGGTTGATTCCAAGTCTTTACTATTGTGAATAGTGCTGCAATAAACATACGTGTGCATGTGTCTTTATAGCAGCATGATTTATAATCCTTTGGGTAAATACCCAGTAATGGGATGGCTAAGTCAAATGGTGTTTCTAGTTCTAGATCCTTGAGGAATCACCACACTTTTCCACAATGGTTGAACTAGTTTACAGTCCTACCAACAGTGTAAAAGTGTTCCTATTTCTCCACATCCTCTCCAGCACCTGTTGTTTCCTGACTTTTTAATGATTGCCATTCTAACTGGTGTGAGATGGTATCTCTTTGTGGTTTTGATTTGCATTTCTCTGATGGCCAGTGATGATGAGCATTTTTTCGTGTGTCTGTTGGCTATATGAATGTCTTCTTTTGAGAAATGTCTGTTCATATCCTTTGCCCACTTTTTGATGGGGTTGTTTGTTTTTTTCTTGTAAATTTGTTTGAGTTCTTTGTAGGTTCTGGATATTAGCCCTTTGTCAGATGAGTAGATTGCAAAAATTTTCTCCCATTCTGTAGGTTGCCTGTTCACGCTGATGATAGTTTCTTTTGCTGTGCAGAAGCTCTTTAGTTTAGTTAGATCCCATTTGTCAATTTTGGATTTTGTTGCCGTTGCTTTTGGTGTTTTAGACATGAAGTCCTTGCCCATGCCTATGTCCTGAATGGTACTACCTAGGTTTTCTTCTAGGGTTTTTATGGTATTAGGTCTAACATTTAAGTCTCTAATCCATCTTGAATTAATTTTTGTATAAGGGGTAAGGAAAGGATCCAGTTTCAGCTTTCTACTTATGGCTAGCCAATTTTCCCAGCACCATTTATTAAATAGGGAATCCTTTCCCCATTTCTCGTTTTTGTCAGGTATGTCAAAGATCAGATGGCTGTACTTTGTGGTATTATTTCTGAGGGCTCTGTTCTGTTCCATTGGTTTATATCTCTGTTTTGGTACCAGTACCATGCTGTTTTGGTTACTGTAGTCTTGTGGTATAGTTTGAAGTCAGGTAGCATGAAACCTCCAGCTTTGTTCTTTTGGCTTAGGATTGTCTTGGCAATGTGGGGTCTTTTTTGGTTCCATATGAACTTTAGAGCCGTTTTTTCCAATTCTGTGAAGAAACTCATTGGTAGCTTGATGGGGATGGCATTGAATCTATAAATTACCTTGGGCAGTATGGCCATTTTCATGATATTGAGTCTTCCTATCCATGAGCATTGTATGTTCTTGCATTTGTTTGTATCCTCTTTTATTTCACTGAGCAGTTGTTTGTAGTTCTCCTTGAAGAGGACCTTTACATCCCTTGTAAGTTGGATTCCTAAGTATTTTATTCTTTTTGAAGCTACTGTGAATGGGAGTTCATTCATGATTTGGCTCTCTGTTTGTCTGTTACTGGTGTATAAGAATGCTTGTGATTTTTGCACATTGATTTTGTATCCTGAGACTTCGCTGAAGTTGCTTATCAGCTTACAGAGATTTTGGACTGAGGTGATGGGGTTTTCTAAATATACAATCATGTCATCTGCAAACAGGGAAAATTTGACTTCTTCTTTTCCTAATTGAATACCCTTTATTTCTTTCTCTTGTCTGATTGCCCTAGCCAGAACTTCCAACACTATGTTGAATAGGAGTGTGAGAGAGGGCATCCCTGTCTTGTGCCAGTTTTCAAAGGGAATGCTTCCAGTTTTTGCCCATTCAGTATGATATTGGCTGTGGGTTTGTCATAAATAGCTCTTATAATTTTGAGATACGTTCCATCAATACCGAATTTATTGAGAGTTTTTAGCATGAAGGGCTGTTGAATTTTGTCAAAGATCTTTTCTGCATCTATTGAGATAATCGTGTGGTTTTTGTCTTTGGCTCTGTTTATATGCTGGATTACATTTATTGATTTGCGTGTGTTGAACCAGCCATGCATCTCAGGGATGAAGCCCACTTGATCATGGTGGATAAGCTTTTTGATGTGCTGCTGGATTCGGTTTGCCAGTATTTTATTGAGGATTTTTGCATCGATGTTCATCAGGGATATTGGTCTAAAATTCTCTCTTTTTGTTGCGTCTCTGCCAGGCTTTGGTATAAGGATGATGTTGGCCTCATAAAATGAGTTAGGGAGGATTCCCTTTTTTTCTATTGATTGGAATAGTTTCAGAAGGAATGGTACCAGCTCCTCCTTGTACCTCTGGTAGAATTCGGCTGTGAATCCATCTGGTCCTGGACTTTTTTTGTTTGGTAGGCTGTTAATTATTGCCTCAATTTCAGAGCCTGCTATTGGTGTACTCAGGGATTCAATTTCTTCCTGGTTTAGTCTTGGGAGACTGTAAGTGTCCAGGAAATTATCCATTTCTTCTAGGTTTTCTAGTTTATTTGCATAGAGGTGTTTATAGTATTCTGTGATGGTAGTTTGTACTTCTGTGGGGTCAGTGGTGATATCCCCTTTATCATTTTTTATTGTGTCTATTTGATTCTTTTCTCTTTTCTTTTTCATTAGACTTGCTAGGGGTCTATCAATTTTGTTGATATTTTCCAAAAACCAGCTCCTGGATTCATTGATTTTTTGGAGGGATTTTTGTATTTCTATCTCCTTCAGTTCTTCTCTGATCTTAGTTATTTGTTGCATTCTGCTAGCTTTTGAATGTGTTTGCTCTTGCTTCTCTAGTTCTTTTAATTGTGATGTTAGGGTGTCAATTTTAGATCTTTCCTGCTTTCTCTTGCGGGCATTTAGTGCTATAAATTTCCCTCTACACACTGCTTTAAATGTGTCCCAGAGATTCTGGTATGTTGTATCTTTGTTTTCATTGGTTTCAAAGAACATCTTTATTTCTGCCTTCATTTTGTTATGTACCCAGTAGTCATTCAGGAGCAGGTTGTTCAGTTTCCATGTAGTTGAGTGGTTTTGATTGAGTTTCTTAGTCCTGAGTTCTAGTTTGATTGCACTCTGGTCTGAGAGACAGTTTGTTATAATTTCTGTTCTTGTACATTTGCTGAGGAGTGCTTTACTTCCAACTATGTTGTCAATTTTGGAATAAGTGCGATGTGGTGCTGAGAAGAATGTATATTTTGTTGATTTGGGGTGGAGAGTTCTGTAGATGTCTATTAGGTCCGCTTGGTGCAGAATTGAGTTCAATTCCTGGATATCCTTGTTAACTTTCTGTCTCGTTGATCTGTCTAATGTTGACAGTGGGGTGTTAAAGTCTCCCATTTTTATTCAATGGGAGTCTAAGCCTTTTTGTAAGTCTCTAAGGACTTGCTTTATGAATCTGGGTCCTCCTGTATTGGGTGCATATATATTTAGGATAGTTAGCTCTTTCTGATGAATTGATCTCTTTACCATTATGTAATGGTCTTCTTTGTCTCTTTTGATCTTTGATGGTTTAAAGTCTGTTTTATCAGCAACTAGGATTGCAACCCCTCCTTTTTTTTTGTTTTCTATTTGCTTGGTAGATATTCCTCCATCCCTTTATTTTGAGCCTATGTGTGTCTCTGCATGTGAGATGGGTCTCCTGAATACAGCAAACTGATGGGTCTTGACTCTTTATCCAATTTTCCAGTCTGTGTCTTTTAATTGGAGCATTTAGTCCATTTACATTTAAGGTTAATATTGTTATGTGTGAACTTGATTCTGTCATTATGATATTAGCTGGTTATTTTGCTCGTTAGTTGATGCAGTCTCTTCCTAGCATTGATAGACTTTACATTTTGGCATGTTTTTGCAATGGCTGGTACCGGTTGTTCCTTTCCATGTTTACTGCTTCCTTCAGGATCTCTTGTAGGGCAGTCCTGGTGGTGAAAAAATCTCTAAGCATTTGCTTGTCTGTAAAGGATTTAATTTCTCCTTCACTTATGAAACTTAGTTTGGCTGGATATGAAATTCTGGGTTTAAAATTCTTTTCTTTAAGAATGTTGAATATTGGCCCCCACTCTCTTCTGAACTGTAGAGTTTCTGTCGAGAGATCTGCTGTTAGTCTGTTGGGCTTCCCTTTGTGGGTAACCTGATGTTTCTCTCTGGCTGCCATTAACAATTTTCCCTTCATTTTAACTTTGGTGAATCTGACAATTATGTGTCTTGTAGTTGCCCTTCTCGAGGAGTATCTTCGTGGCATTGTTTGTATTTCCTGAATTTGAATGTTGGCCTGCCTTACTAGGTTGGGGAAGTTCTTCTGCATGATATCCTGCAGAGTGTTTTCTAACTTGGTTCCACTTTCCCCATCACTTTCAGGCACACCAATCAGATGTAGATTTGGTCTTTTCACATAATCCCATATTTCTTGGAGAATTTGTTCATTCCTTTTTACTCTTTTTCTCTACACTTCTCTTCTCACTTCATTCCATTAATTTGATCTGCAATCACTGATACTCTTTCTTCCAGTTGATCGAGTCGGTTACTGAAGCTTGTGCATTTATCACGTAGTTCTTGTGTCATGGTTTTCATTTCTGTCAGTTCGTTTATGGTCTTCTCTGCATTGATTATTCTAGTTATCCATTCTTCCATTCTTTTTTCAAGGTTTTTAGTTTCTTTGTGCTGGGTACATAGTTCCTCCTTTAGCTCTGAGAAGTTTGATCAACTGAAGCCTTCTTCTCTAAACTTGTCAAAGTCATTCTCCTTCCAGCTTTGTTCCATTGCTGGCAATGAGCTGCATTCCTTTGGAGGGGGATGCGCTCTGATTTTTTGAATTTCCAGCTTTTCTTCCCTGCTTTTTCCCATATTTGTGGTTTTATCTGTCTTTGGTCTTTGATGATGGTGACATACTGTTGAGGTTTTGGTGTGGGTGTCCTTTCTGTTTGTTAGTTTTCCTTCTACCAGTTAGGACCCTCAGCTGCAGGTCTGTTGGAGTTTGCTTGAGGTCTACTCCAGACGCTGTTTGCCTGGGTATCAGCAGCGGAGGCTGCAGAAGACAGAATATTGCTGAACAGTGAGTGTTGCTGTCTGATACTTGCTCTGGAAGCTTCATCTCAGAGGTGTACCCAGCTATGTGAGGTGTGTGGTATTGGTCTTCACCTAGTGGGAGATGTCTCCCAGTTAGTCTACTCAGGGGTCAGTGACCCACTTGAGCAGGCAGTCTGTCCATTCTCAGATCTCAAACTCCATGCTGGGAGAACCACTGCTCTCTTCAATGCTGTCAGACAGTGACATTTACATCTGCAGAGATTTCTGCAGCTTTTTGTTTAGCTATGTCTTGTCCCCAGAGGTGGAGTCTACAGAGGCAGGCAAGCCTCCTTGAGCTGTGGTGGGCTCCACCCAAATCGAGCTTCCCGTCAGCTTTGTTTTCCTACTTAAGCCTCAGTAATGCAGGCACCCCTCCCTCAGCCTCACTGCCACCTTGCAGTTAGATCTCAGACTGCTCTTCTAGTAATGAGGGAGGCTCTGTGGGCATGGGACTCTCTGAAACAGGTGTGGGATATAATCTGGTATGCCATTTGCTAAGACCCTTGTAAATCACAGTATTAGGGTGGGAGTTACCTGATTTTCCAGATGTTGTGTGTCTCAGTTTCCCTTGGCTAAGAAAAGGAATTCCCTTCCCCCTTGCACTTCCCAGGGGAGGCGATGCCTCGCCCTGCTTCAGCTCTCGCTGGTTGGGTTGCACCCACTGACCAGCACCAGCTGTCTGACATGTTCCAGTGAGACGAACCTGGTACCTCAGTTGAAAATGCAAAAATCACCCGTCTTCTGTGTCATTTAGGCTGGGAGCTCGAGGCTGGAGCTGTTCCTATTCAACCATCTTGGGTGCCGCTCCCCACTTTTTTTTTTCTTAACTACTTGTATATCTCTCTTTCTCTCTCTCTTTGACTTTGTCTCTCTCTCTTTGACTTTCCTCTTGTCTCTGTCTCTTCCTCTCTCTCTTTGCCTCTTTTCCTCTCTGTCTCTTTCCTTTCTCTCTCTCTGCTGGTCTTTCCTTGCTTCTGCCAGCCACTTATGCTGCTGTTCTTTCAACCACTGTGCATTGGGGGAGCTAAAACCAGCTGTAACCAAGTGTCTATGTACGGGAACTGGTCTGGGTTTCCTGGCTTACATGTTACCTTGTGCCATACCTTTGAAACAAGGGACCTGTCCAGACTTCCTTCTAATGGCCAACCTACCTCTAATGCTGGCCAGTCTATCTTACACAAATTTTTTTTAAAAAAATATACTTTATGTTCTAGGGTACATGTACACAACGTGCAGATTTGTTAGATATGTTTACATGTGCCATGTTGGTGTGCTGCACCCATTAACTCATCATTTACATTAGGTATATCTCCTAATGCTACCCCTCCCCCCACCCCCAACAGGCCCTGGTGTGTGATGTTCCCTTTCTTGTGTCCAAGTGTTCTCATAGTTCATTGTTCAATTCCCACTTACACAAAGTTTTAAGTTTTTCTGGTGTCATAGTACTCCATAGTCTCCCTTAAATTCTTTTTTGAAATTTTTCAACATAGTTCCTAGTAGGGTGGGCTTATTTGTGCCTGATCTATGCTTCTTTGAGACAAAACACCACGCTCACACCACATGCACCCTAGAAAACAAAGAACGGTAAAAAGGGCACACACACACTTTTGCAGTTTGTACCAAACCAAAATCAAAACCAAAATCAGAGTTTCCAGAAATCCAAGCCAGATCAAAACCAAAACCAAAGTATCAAGCAATCCAAGTCAGGTCAAAAACAAAAACCAAAGTGCCGGTACAGGAACACTGTGGATGATCAGGTCACGCTTCCACTCAAATGGAGTAGAGTAGGCAAGTTCCCAAGACCAATCCTGTCGAGAAATTCAAGCCAAGTCAAAACCAAAACCAAAGTGCCAATAAAGACATGCTGTGGGTGATCAGGCCATACTTCCACTCAAATGGAGTGGGCAAATTCCTAAGACTGGTCCTGTCAAGCAGTTCAAACTAAGTCAAAACCAAAACCAAACCAAAACCAAAGTGCTGATAAAGGCATGCCATGTGTGATCAGGCCACACTTCCACTCAAATGGAGTGGGCAAATTTCAAAGACTAGTCTTACCAAGTTTTAGATGTCTAGACTCCAAGTGCCCATTCCTTCCTGGTGTTCAGCAACTGCGTTGATACTCCACAGGGCCCTGTCACACACTGTTCTGGTGAGGTATCCCACCGGGGCAAATGCCTACCCGGGAGCACTCTCAGGATCTGCGTCACTCCGGTTCATTGGAGTCCCCCACAGGGATGTTCCACAGGGCAGGCTTAAGCTGCGTAAGGAGCCGCCTCAACCATTGGCCAATCACCTTGCTTCCCTGTCAGGGAACCAAGAAATGTAGCAGGATGAGCCACAGACAAAACTCTTCAGACACTGAATTAAAGAAGGAAGGGGTTTATTTGGCCAGGGGCATTGGCAAGACTCCTGTCTCAAGAGCCGAGCTCCCTGAGTGAGCAATTCCTGTCCCTTTAAAGGGCTCACAACTCTGTGGGGGTGCATATGAGAGGATCATGATTGAGCAAGCAGGGAGTATATGACTGGGGGCTGCATGAACCAGTAATTAGATCCGAACAAAACAGGATAGGGATTTTCACAGTGCTTTTCTATACAATGTCTGTAATCTATAGATAACATAACCAATTAGGTCAGGGGTCAATCTTTAACTACCAGGCCCAGGGTATGGCGCCGGGCTGTCTGCTTGTGGATTTCACTTCTACCTTTTAGTTTTTTCCTTTTCTTTCTTTGGAGGCAGAAATTGGGCATAAGACAATATGAGGGGTGGTCTCCTCCCTTAGGCCAAGTATAAGCATGCCAAGGCAAATATTTAGGCTAAATTGTAGAGCTAACATAAAGTACATTGATTTCTTTATTATGGCTACAGATATTTAAGAATGTTAGTATAGGTGTTTGAATAAATTTTGCTTTTAAGGGAAGTTACTATTTATTCCTAATTAGATAAAGAGGCAAGTCTTTGAAGAGGAAACTTTACTTTACTTTTTACAGTACTAAAGAGTGGCAATGTGGCTTCTAGATACAAGTGCCAGTTACCATGATAAAATGACATTCAATTTAACCACCATAAAAGCATTGACAGTGGATGAATTAGGATTATAGAATATTGGATTTGATAGACTTTAGTCATTATCTGCCCTCTATTATATGCTGAAATCAGAAAACTAAGTGCCAGAGAGGTAAGGCAACTTTTATAGAGACTGCAAAGGTAACCTAAGAGTAGAAGGCAAGAGGGTAAACATTATTGCAGAGTTAAAACAAAATGGTTTGTTAATACAGAAGCAGAGGAGACTATTTTTGGCTGGAGGGACTCAGGAAAGCTTCAGGGAGAACAGCATTTGACCTAGGCATTGTAGGAAGGATGGAATTTTAACTATTAGAGGCTGGGGAGGCAATAGTGGAGTAGCATTGAGACAGCCAGGTGGGAGGAGATCCCCAGAAAAACTCCAACCAGCATGCACACAGGGGTGGAGCCTCAAAAATTTGTACCATTTGCAGTGGGGAAGAGCCTGGCCCCTCCTCTTCCTGTGTGAAATTTGAATGGCTAGGTGGGAAGCACTCTAGCAGGGGACTCTGGCCTTGTGGAGAGTCACTGTTTCCTTTTTTTCTTCCTTTTCACCCAATAAAACCCTGTCTTACTCACCATTCAAATTGTCTGAAAGCCTGAACTTTTGTGGCTATGGGACAAATAACCCTATTTTTAGCTGAACTAAGGAAAAACCCTATAACATTTTTGGCACCCAACATGGGGCTTGAGAAGTGGCAAGTGAAATGGAGACTCAAAACCTCTCACCGTTGGTTTTAAGCCTTTTCATCCTCAGACTTCTGAGGGTAGGGGGAACCATTCCCCAATCCCCTGTTGTTCCTAGGCCTTTTCCTTCCTTTTTTGAGACTGACCAGCAAGCAGCAACTCCCCACTGCTCTCCCCTCCCTTCTGGGGCTAGAATGCATGGCCCAAGGGTCGTGTACAGCCAACTGGCTGGTGTTTTCCACCATGCACCACCAAAGTCTTCACCTTCCCCTGCTAAGGCATTTTACTTCATTGAACAGTAATTAAACTTTTCTCCTGGTGCAGGAACCAGTTGTATAAGAACAAAAGGGTCTGTCCCAGACATTTTGAAGCTTTTTTCTTTTCTCTTCCTCACCCCATCAGCAGTTAACCTTTAATTTGTTTTTTCTTTTAGAAGATGTTTTTTTTACCAGGCCAGGCCCCACACCTGTCACTGTTCATATTTTCTGCAAAGATTTTGTTGTGAAATCAAGCCTCCATTTTGTTTTACATCCTGAGGGTGTGGCTGGTAACCACTTGGCAAGGTTTCACTTAGCAATCTTGCCTTAGGGGATGAGCCCTCTCTGATTTGATATCTGCATGTTTTCCTAATCATGTCTCTTAAAAGTCCTCACCCAGTGACTGGGTTTTCTTCTGCTTGTCTGCGTGTGTACTTGTGTAATGTCTGTAAAAAGGACTCTAATTAATCTGGCCCAAAGAAGGACAAACACTTGAATCTAAGATTTTTTAAAGGAAAGATAAAATCTCTGATGCCTTTCAGTTCACTTGACCTTAATCTTTAATAAATAAAAACAGCCCTTAAGACTATTGGTAAAATGCAGGTCAGATGCAAGGTTTGCTAAATTTTTTGAGGTTACAAACTGCTTTTTGGGTTTTGAGACCTGTCTGTCTTGCCTGCTTCACAATTGGTAGTGCCTGGGGATATATCGAACTAAACATGCCCTAGATTAAGAAGGCAAACCTTGGCAGCACTTACCACACAATTAAAGCAATTTAGCAGGTTTTACATTAAAGTTAAAAATTGTCAGGAGTTACCATTATATCATGTAATATAAAAATAGATTTACATGTGAAATGCATAAGAACAGTAAAATGTGTTTTTTAGTAAAAGGTTATAAGAAGACATGGAAATGTAAACTTCTGCCTTGGGTTAAATGATTGTTTTGAGTTAGATAGGAAAAGCTGAACATTCAAACAAGTGGTAGAAGCATTGTGGAAGTTAATCTTGCTGAAGAGGTTCTCTATGTGAACATACTGACTAAATTCAAAGGGTTATAAAAGGTTTTGCTTCTTTAAAATTTATCAGTCATCATTTTGGCAAAATAAATAATTTATGGTAACGTGGAATTCTATTTCATAATATCAAGTGCTTTAAACAAATTTAATAGGCTTCCCAAAATCAAACTTCAGTTTCCAAATGGTCTTTACTGACACTTAACTCTTTGGATAGTCTAGAGGGTCCCTAGAATGTCCAGAAAAGAGAGGTAAACAGGATTATTTGACATGTTTGGGTACATGGTATTGCCAAAATGATGTTCAATCTTCTTTAGGTTAAATCTTGGTAAATAATGCTAATATATGTTCCAATATTGTGTGGGGTTTCTAAAATTCTAATGTCTAAGTGTATGCTATCAATCGTATTAAGATTGTGATGTTATTGTAAACCATGGAGATAACCAAACTTCTTTGTCAATTTTGTTTGTAACTGTAACTACCCTGGACATTTTATTATTCACAGACAATTGTTGTCTTGCTTTAATCCTTTTCAAAAGATTCTTTATAATAAGTTACAGAACTTTAACAGGTGTTCTCAAAAACAGATTTCTGATAACTTTAGAGATTGTAACATTGGAATAAAAGAAAATATACAGGACTCATAAAAAGCTGAAATGTTCACAAATATCAAGCAAAACAAGAGTTAACTAAATGGACTGAACTGAGAAAGCTGAAGCAAACTTTTTGACTTCTGTTTGTAATATTGCTGATCCTTGTTTTGTTTTTCAGTCAAGGAAACTTATTTTGAGCTATTTGTGGTCTTTAATAATTAAGCAATGTGTACTTCTATTATCAAAAATTGGAGCATGTTTGTTTCTCTCTGCCCCGTTCCTTCAGAATTTAGAACCTATCTGTGAGTATTCTTAACTTATGGCAATATAGTTGTTTGCATCCATGTAATAAGAATCCAGTTTTCTTTTGCAACAGGACACAATTAGAGAAAGCGGTTATTGTACCAAGGCTTTGACTGGAAGGGTATGCTTCCTTTTAAGGAGTTAATCTCAACTTACAGAGTCAATGAAAGCCCAGTGGGGAAACTGGTCTCATACCCTTGTCTACATAGTCCCTGTACAGGGTTCCTGACCTGTGGTCAGTAAAGAATGTCACTTTCTAACAGGTCTAGGAGCTCCAAGTTTATCTTGGGACCTTAAGAGGAGAGGATCACCCAAATCACAGGTGTTTAAGGACACAAACCCATGGATGGGCTCAGCTTTAAAAGGTCTTATCTGAGACTCCTCATTGAACAGACTTCCATCAAAGCCAGTCTAAAAGGCCCATGTAAAACGAATTATTCTTGCTGTACTTTATGCAAATAATCAGGCCAAGTATAAGACTAAAGTCTATTTAAACAACTAATTCCTATGATTTCTTAACAAAAATGAGGACTGGAGAGAGAGAAATTATGTTCTAAAACTTATCATACATTTGTCACTAAATTCTAAACTCATTAGTTGTTTTTGAGTTTTTGCCTATGTTTTAGACTAACCCTGCTTGCTCCTGTGAACCAACCAGCAATCCCTGGCTGCAGCTCAGAAAGAACAAAAGGGATAGGTGACATAGAAATCTGGATCAATAGTTTAGTTCTGAGCAATTATCCTGCAGATCCTGCCAGGTGATGAGAATAAATAGCATGCCCCAGACTTGGAGGTTTTCTTTTTGGGAAAGTAAGACCAAGGGAGCTAACCAAAGCAGAGCGCCATGAACTCAAATCTCAGCAAGCATAACTACAGCTACCAGTTTCTGGATGTGTCACAAGATGTCCTTTCCTCTCCCTTGTTCAAGGAGGACCTAATTCCACAGCCTCACTTTAGCATTTGCTTATGATAAAGAGTCCATGCAACTCCCAAAATACATTCTTGTCCCAGACTCAGTTCCAAGTGTTGGATCAAAGCCCTAGGAAGAAAACTGGATCTGGGGAATCCAGGGGCAGAGAGCAACAGATGTTAAAAGGCACAGAGCACAGGTAAGTCTGGCTCATTTCTGCTGATTAAGCCAAGCCCAAGCTTCCTGTTTCATGGATAAAGGCTATATTAATATCCATAGCATAAATGCGATCTAGGGAACTCCAAGGCTACTGACAGCAGGGGAAACAGGGCATACATGGCTAAGAGTGGATGACTTCCCCGCCGAGCCCCCCTGCTTCACGAGTGCAAGCCACTTTAAAACCCATGCAGCACCTGCCAAGGTCACTGGAACTTGGCGATGCAAGGATGGAAGATGAAAAGAGGACATTCTTCCCTCTCTCCCTCCTGTATCCCATGTATCTGCTAGGGAAAGAAGGGAACCAGGGATGCCTGCTCTTCTGTTTCTAGATGGGTAGTGATTCATCTTCAGTCTATACCCCTTTCGAATGCATCCTGAACCCCTGGGACGCCTTTAAAAATTGCCTTAAGTTTTCCTTTTTCCTCCTCAGTTTTCTCTTCACAAATAGGTAATTGCATCTACATACTGTGAGACACTCACATCAGATGCATCCTCCAAACTGGAAAGAGTTAATTTCCCAAACCTTAAACTTGTTGGCTTAGGATTGGACTCAGGGAAAGGAAACCCAGAAGCCCAACATTCCGGCAAAAAGGTGAAGTTTTTTACTTTTCTCCTTTTTTTTTTTTAAGCAGTCAGGCTTTTGGCCTCCGTCTCCCCGTGCAAACTGGTAAAAGGCCTTGGAATTTTTGAGCTGTCTTTACCTCTCCCTTTGTTTTGCTTAGATATATGTTTTCTAATAACCTGGTTTGTCTGTCCTTGCCTTCAGGTCATCAAACTCCAAATGGTCATGCACCCAGAGCATCTGACAATGGCCCCTTTTGCCGGGAACCCTTAAAAAGGCCTCTAAGGAAGCTCTGTCTGCTGTTTCCCCAAAACAGTGCCTCCTGTCAGCAGGAAGCAGTTAAGATTTGTCTTTGTCCTTATCCTTATTCTAACCGCAGTTAGATGTACTTCTTTAGAGGGGAATGAGACAGCCAAGTTTGAGAAGGTCCCTGAAAAAACTCCAACCAGACTCTTCACTGGGGTGGAGCCTCAAAAATTCGCACCATTTGTAGCGGGGAGGAGCCTGGCCCCTCCTCTTCCTGTGTGGAACCTGGAGTTTGAACTCCAGGGCAGGAAGCACCCTAGCAAGGGACTCTGGCCTTGCGGAGAGTCCCTGTTTCCTTTTAATTCTTCCTTTTTACTCAATAAAGCCCTGTCTTACTCACCATTCAAATTGTCTATGAGCCTGAACTTTCATGGCTGGGGGACAAAGAACCCCATCTTTAGTTGAACTAAGGAGAAGTCCTGCAACAGCACAAAGCAAGACCAAGTGCAGCCATCTCTGTAGAATAGTGAGTCATGTGGTTTGGCCGGAAAGCAAGCATGGTTGGCATAGCAGTGGGAGGTAAGGCTGGGAAGATAGGTTACGATCAATTAGAGAGTTTTGATTGACAAAGGAGGCGATAAACCTGTGGCAGTCATGAGAATGTGCCTCATGGATCTCTAATATAGTTAGTATAGGCAGTATAATTGACCAAGCTCTTCAACTGCTGTACTTGAGATACACTTCTGTGCTTGTGCTAAGTCTTGCTTTCCAATGAGCTGTTTTCAGCCAGTGGCTAACTATGTTAGAGAGACTTGGGACACCTTTGGTGGCTTGAAGACTTTTCAATGGTGAATCTTCCTGCTGAATCTTCCTTAGCCTGCACAGCAGTCTAAGATGTTTCTACGCAACATTTCTTCCCTCTCTTTTTCACTCAGTATCAGACTTGTATTGCAATCTGATGACTCTTCCAGCTTTTCACTCCTTTATTTTAGTCTTCTTTCAGTTACTATAGCAGAATATATAAAGCAAAAGAAATTTATTTCTTTTACAAAGAAAATAAATTTATTTCTTATACTGCTGAAGGCTGGGAAGTTTAAGATTGAGAAGCTGTCATTTAGTTGGCCTCTGGTGAATGTCTTGATCTGCAGTATAACATGGCAGAGAAGTGAAAGCGGAAGTGGACATGTGGAAAAGGAAAGGTGTGGCTGCATGAATTCCTTCGTGATGCTGGAACCTCCCTGACCCAAACACCTCTCACTAGGCTCTACCTCCCAACACTGCTGCATTGAGGAATTAAGGTTCCAACTCATGGACTTTTGGGGGACACACTCAAATCTTGGCATACTCTCTTATTTTCCTTCATACAGGTATTTTGCTTAATAAAATCCTTGCATATTTAGTCTTATTTTGATGTCTGACCTGGATTAAGTAGAATCTAGTCTTAGAAGCCTTTGACTTAGCTTCATTAATCCATTTAGTCACCAGGCATAATGGGCAAGAAAGTGAATCCTGTTCAGTGTTAACACATTCTGCCCCCTTGGAAACAGCCAAAGTTGCAGGTCAGTAGCAGCAGCTTCCAGGATGAAAGACTGATGATACAAAAGAGGCTTCCCTTTTTATCCTCATTATAATGTAGATGCTGGATTCTTTCTGGGTTAAGCATCTTCAATCTTTATTATTTCAAGTTATTGTTTCAAATTGTATTACATACCATGTCCCTAGTATTTTATTTAAAATATCTTTATTTTTCTGTAAAGAACAATTGTGCCATATTTAGCTTTTGATAGAAAAAATTAAGAAACTATCATAAAGAGAATAGTTAAAAGAAACGCTAGTAAAGGGAGCCAACACAAGGAGAGATTTTGGAAAAGGGTGGTGTCTTAGTCCATTTTGTGCTTCTATAACAGAATATCTGAGACTGGGTTATTTAAAATAAACAAATATATTTGGCTTAGTTGTAGAGGCTAGGAAATTCAAGACCAAGGGGCCAGCATCTGATGAGGGGCTTCTTGCTGTGTCCACCCATGGCAAAGGAGAAGGCGGAAGGGAAAAAGAGTGTATGGGGAAAAGAGGGAGCCAAACTTGCTTTTATAACCAACACACTCCTGAGATAATGGGATTAATCTTTTCATGAAGACAGAGACTTCACCTAATGAGATAATGGGATTAATCTTTTCATGAAGACAGAGACTTCATCTAATCACCTCATTAGGCCCTACCTCCCAATACTATTGCCAGTTTCAAACACGTAACTTTGGGGGACATATTGAAACTATTGAAGGTGATAACCAGTTAACATTCTTTACAGGAGAACAAAAATTGTAAACTGCAGCTAGAGCATTAAGACTGAACAGAAGGAGGAATTTGTCCTTGAAGAATGGGAAATTTTGTGGGCTACTCTCTGAAAGCAGTTTTTATTTTTATTTTTTGAGAGATTTCAGACTAATGGTTTCTAGATTTAATGTACACAGGAATCTTCTGGGGGAGCTTATGAAAACTGTGGATTTCAGCAGAGATGTCTATTCAGCAGATCTGAATTATTACTGTATTTATATTCAGGAATCTTCACTTCTGTAAGCTCCCTGAGTTATTGTGATGTAGGTGGTCTGTGGCTAATAATTTGAAACAAACTACTCTAGATGGTTTTCCTGGGATAGTTGGATGTTCAGGATATATGCAGGCAGAAGGATAGACGGATGAGTCTTCTTTAACCTTTGAGTCAACCTCAGAGGCAGGGTTCTCTATAAATAAACTATTTACATTTTTCAAAGATACCAGAACATTTGGAAAGATTTCAAGAGATTTCTAAAAATTTTAGGGATATAAATTTAATAATATTTTCCTCGTGGAGCTATATTTACTCACTGATTTAGCATTAACCTGACAAATGCTTTTCAATCTCTTCCACTGTAGAAGTAGGAAAACAACCATAGCTATTAAATGGGTAGTGATAATGACAAAATAAGGCAAGTTATGCAAAACAGGACAATGCCTTACATATTATAAAGCAGGAATTGCCAAAGTTTTCCTGTAATGGTGAGAACGTAAGTATTTTAGCTTTGTGGGTCACATAGGTTCTGTTGCGACTACTCAACTCTACAAGTGTTGCTTGAAAGCAACCCCATAAAATAAATGAATGAGTGTGGCTGTGTACTATTATAAAAATTTATTTACAAAAACAGATAGTGAGCTAGATTTGGCCCACAGGCAGTAGTAATTCACTGACCCTTGCTATAACGGCTTGATAAATTTTATTAGTATTATTAATACAATGGCTTACAAAAAATTTTTAATACTTAACAAAGCAATATATTTTTTAACCAAGAACTAAATATATACCTCATTTACAATTTTTTAAAACAAATTTGCTTACGGGAGCAATGAAGAAAAAAAATCTTGCCTGTAAATCCTGGTATAACTTAATTGAATTTTAAAGAAAAAGTTTTAACTACAGAGACTGACATTCCATTGTTCTAGGTCCCTGAGGGAGAAATCCAGGCCAAAATGAAGAACAATGTTCACAAAGGCTTGGTAGAAATAAGAGGAGAAATTTGTTGAAATCTTCAACATCTCTGACCTTTGTTCTCTCTTGGAAGGGTTTGGTTTGGACTCACGGACAGAGCTCATTTTACAAAGCACAGTTCATGGAAGGAGCAGCTGTAACAAATGTTCCATTAGGAGATGTTTGTCTATTATGTTGCTCAATGTCTATTGACATTGAATTGGTTTTGTTTGTTTTAGACTTCAATTCTAAAAAAAATGTTTGTCTCTCCTAACAGACCAGTATACTTCCTTTTACCAAATGTTAGAGGTTACATATTGTTTATTTAGCTTTTTGCCTTGGTTATCTGTAAGGCTGGAGTTAGATACAAGTGTCAATCAATATAATGCTTTGCATCTACTTGGGAGATACACCTTTTTTCCCTCAATTCTTATTTTTCCAAAATGTCAAAGATTATCCTAAATGTTATTGCATAGGTATCTTTCATTGTAAATTCCTTCAGATGCTTTTTAGATCTAGCTGAAATATAAACCAAAAATTATAAATAAAAGTAATTTGGTCATATTTGGAAAAAAGAATGCTGTTTTCTATGTAAAGGGCCTCCCAAAGTAACAGATATATGAGTATAAATAAGATAAACTGTTAATAAATTCTTTATAAATAATGAAGTGTTTTGTAAATAAATATATTACAAGACAACGTTATGATCTTTAGTTCTAGAGTTCAACACACCTGGGTTCCAATTCCAGCTGCCTCACAATATCAGCTGCTCTGAATCTTAGTTTCATCATCTGTGAAATGACTATAATAGCTGTAACCATCTCACAGAATTGTGAGAATTAAATGAAATAATACATATGATGTGCACATAGCATAATGTCTGGCCTACGATAAGCATTAAACATTTATATTTGTTAGGTAGCTATCATGACATTTTAATTTTTCCAGCAGTATTTCTGTCAAAATACAGGAAATATGGCTATTTGCTTAGCTCTAAATATGAGGTCCTAAAAGTTCATCTGAGCAATTACTGATGTTTTCTAAATCTATCCTCTCACTTTTTTCTCTAGTAGTTTGAGTGATCCCCGACTGAGCAGATGAAACATGACCTAACATCTGAGAACTCTGTTATCAAGTAGGGTGGATAGAAGACCATTAAAAACATTGTTTGGGAGTCTTAAATATTTACCCACAATTTAAATTGACTAATAATTTAAACCATGGGCTGCTTTTCATGCTGTGTAATTCTATTATTTTTCCATACAACTCCTGTATATCAGGGCTGGCAGCACTATTTACCTGAGCCGGTCTTTTTTTTTTTTTTTTTTTTTTTTTTGAGGCGGAGTCTCGCTCTGTCGCCCAGGCTGGAGTGCAGTGACGCAATCTCGGCTCAGCGCAAGCTCCGCCTCCCGGGTTTACGCCGTTCTCCTGCCTCAGCCTCCTGAGTAGCTCGGACTACAGGCGCCCGCCAGCGCGCCCGGCTAGTTTTTTGTATTTTTAGTAGAGACGGGGTTTCATCGTGGTCTCCATCTGCTGACCTTGTGATCCGCCCGCCTCGGCCTCCCAAAGTGCTGGGATTACAGGCGTGAGCCACCGTGCCCGGCCACCAGTCTTATTTTATTTTACTTTTTGGTAACTTTCGTGAACTGAGGGAAGCGTGGAATGGCAAAATTGCATGACACAATTTGGTTTTGCACATAGACCCAATTCTGCTAATTCTCTACAATTTCCCCCTGACCTGTACTACCTAACTCTAAAATATATTATTAGAACATGAATTTAATATTTTTTCTTCTAGTTTTTTTTTTTTTTCTTTAGGAGGTAGTGACTGACAAGATAATAAAGCCCAAAGTGTTATGCTGACTAGGACCATTGAAGTTGGCAGAAAAAGGCCACAACAACAGCCACAAGGCCCAGGATTTTCAACAGAAAGGAAACTGGGAAATTAGATGAATCCTTCAGGACCCGAGTCTTTAGTGGCTTCAGTATCCTTTGTTTCTGGGTGAAGATGGCACTTCTGGCTCCTTCCCATTGCCCAGGCCCAGCTAGGCGATACTGATAGGAGTTGCAGGGTCCGAAAAACAGTCTTACAGCCAGTTTAGGATCTTTGAATAAGAGAGAGCAGAAATCTGGCTTCGCACCTATCTCTAAGGCGAGCTCATCCAAGTAGTCAACATAATTGGTCTGCAACGTCTGGCTCTGGCTTTCTCCAAACCTTAGTGAAGAAAGTAAAAAGGGAATATTCACAAAATGTTCTCAGTTTTCTAGAATATTAGGCATTCAAAACTGCTAAAGGAATGAAGGAATGAGTGAATACATGAATGAGTTTTGAATGAATCTCTGGTGGAAAGTATGAGTTTATTGTTCCAGGAAGCTCATATCTCAGATTGAGAATAGGCCCTCAAAGAGCCATGAATTCATGGATGCTCTAGAAATGTGACAAGATGATCACCATTGTTTGGCATTTTTTAAGCAGTGGCAAATCTCCAGGCAAGTACATACTAGTCAGGATGGCGGCAGGGATTCATGAGATAATGCGTATGAAAGCATAGCTTGGTGTCTTGCTCACAGGAAATGCTTAATATTTGCTTGTTAAATTACTAAAGTACCTGGCAGTCTGGATGACATATAGTAGATAATCAATGTTAGGTAAAATTGAATGTGAACAAGAGAAAACTCCCTACACCTGATGTGAACCCCAAATCAACTTTCCAAGGGTACTTGATCACTGTTGAACCTCATTTTACCTCATCATAAAGTACAAATCCTTGAACCTTCACACCAACCCCTTACTAATTTATTTTGATGGGGATTCTCCAGCTAACTTTTCACAGCTATTCAAGCTACTATCACCACCGTCTCATCCCATTCCCTCTCTAACCACGGAGTGTAGGTGGCTTGAGAAGTTACGGAATCTGACATGGGCATCATATAGAACTGAGATGAAATTAAGCCAAGGAGAAGTGCTCTGATTTGGTACAATTCTTATCTTTAAGTATTTGGTTCTTAACCTAGTATGTATAAGAATCGCTTAGGGAAAAGATATAAATGCAATTTTTAGCCTCACACAGAGTTTCTGATTCAATCATCTGGGCTCTAGCCCAGAAATTTGCATTTTATCAGGCATCTAGGTGGTTCTTGTAAGTAGCTAGATCACTGTACTTCAAGAAACACTGCTTCATGTAAAGAATTAAAAAATATTCTTACAGGTCAATTCTTTTTTCATTCCTGCTGATAATGTCCATCATCATAGTTCTCTCTGAGGGCAGGTGACACAAGCCTAAGGAATAAAAGGTTGGTTTGAATAGTAAGTTTGAGTCAATATCATTACTTTATCTAGTTATTGATTCTTGAAATTAAACTCTGGCCATTGAACCATGTCATGCCAGTCAGGGCTTCTGTGCTGTTGAACTTCATGGGGTGCCACTCCCATAGCATTCCATGTGACGCTGTCCAGGGAGCACAGTCTACGGCATGGACTACAAGATGGAGAGGGCCAAGAGAAGAGGCTGGAAAAGGGAAGCATGTCTGGGAGCCTGGCAGCCATGACTAGCAGTTTGGCCTCTGTCCTAAAGGTGATAGGAGGCTGTGGAAGTTTTCTGCATGAAGTGAAAGGATCAGATTTATTTTTTGGAAAGATCTGTCTGGCTGCTGAGTTTAGGAAAATGGACTCCAGGGATGCAAGCCCAAAGTTGGGGAGACCGGTAAAGAGGCTGTTGAAATAAACCTGGTGAGAGATGAGAGTCGGGCAGTAGAGATAGGGAAAGATTGATGCAGGAGTTATTATTGTGTGTTCATGATTACATTGCCTGCCCACAAATGTCCCCTGAGCTTTGAATGTGTTGAAATATGGTCAAGTCCCCTTGCCTAGAGTCATCAGACATCTCATACTCAAGCAGTCCAGGCCTAAGTTCCTCACTGAAGCCCTCCTGTCCAGACTTGCATCATTTTCTGCACACCCCCTTTTATTTACAGCACTACTGTCTACCTGGTTTCCAATGCCGGAAATTCGTAAGTCCTCCTTGATTCCTCTCTATTTCTCTGACTTTCCCACACTGAACCAATCATAATGTCCTGCTGATTTTTCCCTTAATGCTTTCTCACACTTATGGCTTCCTTTCCACTTTGTATCTCTGCCCTGGCCCAGGATGCATCATATTTTAGCATAAGTTACTTCAGTAACTTTCTCTTTCATCTGTGAGGCTATAGTCTTTCCCCACTTTCAAATCTATATTCCACACTACTGCTGAAACAATCTATCCAAAGTGTAAATCTGCTAATGCCTGTTCCTTGCTTATAACCCTCCACTGGTGCCCCGGGCTGAAGAGCTTTCTAAAATGCATATTCCAGGTCCCTTGGCCAGTCTTACTTAATCAGGGTCCCTAAGGATCCATCAGATGATTTTCATGTGTAGCCATATTTGGGAAGAACTGATCTATAATTTATAATCTAAGCGCCATAGCATGTCTTACAAAATTCCTGTGTCCTGTCTCCTTCTCCAAGAGTAATCTCTTTTCTCTCTCTGCTTCATATGTCATGCTCTAGGAATGTCAAATATAATGTGCCTTTCCATATGTATCATTGCCTCTATGCTTTGTTCAGGCAATCCCCTTTTCTGCCCCTGAAAAAATGCAGTTATCCAGGACGTTTTCCTTTAGCATGTGCCCTCTCCTTTTTCTACCGTGATAAGTGCCCTTTCTCTCCTTCCCTGAGCACTCCATATATTACTCAATCAAAGCATTTGTCGTATTATGTTGAAATGGTCTGTTTAAATTTCTCTCAGTCCCACCAGTTCACAGCGCAGGGCTAGGTATTCAGTAATACCTAGCTGAACAGAATTGAACGCTGGAGGCAGGGAGATAACACTGTTCTGAGGAGTATGAAGTGCTACACAGGCACTCAGAAATAAACCTTTTAATAATTTTATAACTTGTAGGGATTTGTGAAGTTGAGCTACTCAGGCATTAAGAGTTAAATTGATTTGCACATATGCTGAGGACGTTTTTAACACCATATAGGTAACACCAGGAGACACAGATGTTTTTCTTAAACTTATTCTCTCACGATTCAAAGAAAAGTTAACATGCACTTAGCTTTATGCCAGTTGAAATTCTCTTGACAGTCTAATAGTTTAAAGGGATGATTGCAGGTATTTATTATTACCAGATTCCTGTATTTGTTATTCTTTGAATTCTCCAGTAACTTTTTAGAAAGCTAATCTTGTGAGAGCAGCCAAGGTTGTCAAACTTTTTCTTGGCAACCTTTTTATCTCAGGCAACATTCTTATCATTATTGATAAACTTCACCAGATCTGAAACACTTAGCCACTCCCCTGCCCACACACTTACCTTTGAAAACTCTTGTCACCCAACGAGCTTGAAGTTCAGCAGTTGGGAAAATGGAACCTAGGGGCTGGATGAGACCAATGCATGCGAAGGTTGACTTCTCCAGGTGAGCAGGGAATATGTACTTATACAGTGAGACCATATTATTCTCTACTTTAACAAGTGAATCTTCAAGGAAGGGAAAAGAGAAACTATATCCTGTTGCAAAAATGATGACATCAATATTCTCCTCCACTGTTCCATCCTCAAAAATGGCAGAAGTTTCTGTGAGCTCTTTCACTGTAGATTTCACCTTGATGGCTCCACAGAGTAGACGACTTGGGACATCATCATTTAGTACAGGTTCCTTCATAATGTATCTGAGACATACAGAAGAAAAACATTCTGAAGGATCATTTCCTGAGGAATATTGAACGCTCTTGACATTTTTGGGGTATGGCTCTGAAAATAAAACGACTTTTCAAATATCTGTAAAACTCTAACTTAACTGATTTTCTGTGCCAGTCCTTATTTTCTGACTTAATTCTCATGTCACAAATACCTCCCATCAATAAATAAGGGAAAACATGTAGGCAACGTGAGTGAAAGAGATTTTAAAGAAGGAAGCATCTCCTAGGGCTTAGACAAAGTGCCTGAGTATTATGGTGGTTATTATACCATTTCTGTTTTTAATCTTTGTCATGCTATCTAGATTTTATTATTTTGCTGTTTTATTTAACTCCTATTTGATCATAAGTAAGAAAGAACAAATTTGCTAAATTTCCACTAGTTTTGAAACCTATGAAGGGATCAATTTGAAAATTAATGTATAAAATTAGGTTTGGTGATATTTCTTAATCCCAAATATCCATGGAGTCTCTGTTAGTAATAACATGGATGTTGATGCAAAGTCTGCTTATATTCTTTGTAGATTTGAGAACATTTTCTTTTTCTTTTTTTAATAGACAATACATGGCACTTATGTCAGATCTTAGAATACAGTAGTTACACGGCAGGCATTTGTTAAATATTCTAAAGCTCTTCTGTTTTTTAAGGGAAGAAACCTGTAACAACTAAAACAAAAGAACCATTCATAACATTTGTTGTGCTTAAATCACTGACATATAACTGACATCAACAGAGATGTGTCTTTTAGCAAAGAAAAAGGAATGTGTTTCCAAGGTTGCCCATGGGAAGAACCTTCATGGTATAGAGTTAGCAAAGCATAAATTATTAGATAGAGAATTACATGTTTTCCACCACACCCCCCTGAAAGGCAGGTCATAGTCTCTTGAAACGGTTTTCTCCAATGTTAGATAACTCTGGGCATTAGAAAGTTCTCCCCTAGTTTTGCTTTCTGGAGCAGCTTGTAACACTTTTGCTTCATCTTCTTAAGTGTTTTTTAAAGGTATACAGAACAAATTTAGAATCCAAACTCCAGGACCTATAAGGTACTCATATTGTTAGATTGTAGTTTGAAATACTGCATTAGCAATTTGAATCTTTGTTAAGGGAGACACCTTCAGACAACTTTGCTCACCAACGAGTATACCATTAAAACAGAATAACTCTACTTGTTTTGAGGCTCAAGGCCATAATTTTCATGGTTGAACCACCGATTCATCTGTTGTTCTATCATCCATTTTACAACTGTTCGTGGCAGTACATTGCGGAGCATAGAACGAAACCGGGTGTGGAACACCGAGTCCCAAGGATAACCATCTTCAGAGACACGACTCATGACCCAGGTGCCATGCCTGGTGCTGACAAAAACCTGGCAAGCAAAAAGAAATGCAGTTTAAGTTAGGGCATTGTCCCATTTAGGAGGAATCTACTACGAAGGTAATGTATCACATGTGTAGCCCCAGAATTTACAGAGATTCTGTTTTAAAGATGATTGACCTCAATGTAAAGTATCTCCTAAACAGGGGTACCCCATGGCATTTACACTGATATAGGAAGACTGCAACAAAGTCTTGAGAACTTCATGCAGACATGAGAAAGTCTTTGGGCTAATTCTGATGATGAAATCCACAAGTCTTTCCCATGTTTACAGTTGTGGTTTGCTGCTCCTTAAGAGAAAGTTCCTCCCTCCTCTCATGTTTTCCACCCACCTAAGTTTCTTCTATAGTGCAGGTAGAATGATTATAATCCTTGGAAACGTGATTATAGCCTAGTGACTACATAAGTATAAGTATATGCATCTGCATATCTCTGGATGGAGAATAACAAGGGAAATAATCTTCCTTCCATACTTAAAATTGTGTATGTGTGTGACAGGGTCTTGCTCTGTCACTCAGGCTAGACTGCAGTTGTGAAGTCATGGCTCATTGCAGTCTTGACCTCCTAGGCTCAAGTGATCCTCCCACCTCACCATCAGACATGACCACCACATCAAGCTAATTCAAAAAATATTTTTGTAGAGACGGTCTCACTATGTTGCCCAGGTCAGTCTCAAATTTCTGGGCTTAAGCAATCCTCCTGCCTCAGCCTCCCAAAATGTTGGGATTACAGGCATGAGCCATAGTGCCTGATATGTATTTTAAAAGTTAAAAACTGTGAACTTATACTGTGATTCTCTGTCTCTTAAAGTGCACATCTGAATCCTCTTTCAGATGTATTCTTTACCTTGTTTACTAAGATTTCTCGTTTCCAAAATGTACATTTAATCTCTTTTCAAATGTATATTTTGCTGTGTTTACTGTTACTCCCTCATTGTCCAAATGCATATTTGAACCACTTCTTAAATTTTCACATACTATCCAATGAGTTTTGTTTAAGGCTATACTTGATAAACACATAAGATTCACTTGCAAGGTAACCAATTTACTTAAGAGGATTGGATACAGGCTGCTTGGGTTTGAATCCAAATCACATTACTGTGGGTGAACTATTTCAATCTGTGTTGCCATAGGTGAATGATTTCAATCTGTGCCTCAGTTTCTCTCTCTGTAAAATGGGGGTATTAACAGTACCTACCTCATGGCATTCTTGTGTAGATTAAATGAGGTGGTATATATAAGGTACTTGAAATATTGCCTGGCAAGTGATAAGTACTGCTAGCTGTTATTTTGTAAAGTTAGGCTGGAAGAGAGGAGTTTCATACAGTGCCTTATGTCTGGAGTGAACCAGAATTTGGAGACAAATTTTGTGGGGATGGGGCCTTAAATTCTTAGCTTGTGAAGTAGCACCTACACCAAGCATTCCTCTATTGCTGGTCTGTGTGTGGTATATACCTATGTTCTGAATTTCTCCTGCCGTTGCCCTTAGGCTGACTTGGCAATACTTTGATTAGATATTAGATACAAAAATATTTCCATTAGTGTCTCTTTCCGTTATTTACTGTCCCCTCTTCTTCCTCAGGATCAAACCCTGTTTCAAATGGAATGCTCTGCCTGTTTGATTCACTCTTTTTCTGTTGTGACCCTCCCTACAGCAGGGGAGTCTAACCTGCCTTAGTGACACTAGCTGCAACAGCGAGAGAAACATGAGGATTTAGGCTCAGTCTGCTTTATCTGAGACGCATGCTTTAGGTCAAAGGCCAGAGATTTGGTTTTTGGTCAGAAGTATGTAAATGACTGATATGGTTTGGCTGTGTGCCCCCACCCAAATCTCACCTTGAATTGTAATAATCTCCACGTGTAAAGGGCGGGACCAAGTGGAGATAATTCAATCATGGGAGAGGTTTCCGCCATGCTGTTCTCCTAACAGGGAGTAAATTCTCACGAGATCTGATGGTTTTATAAGGGGTTCCCCCTTCGCTCCCATTCTGGCTCCTGCCACCTTCGTAAAGAGGTGTATTCCACTGTGATTGTTAGTTTCCTGAGGCTTCCCCAGCCATGCCAAACTGTGAGTCAATTAAGTGTCTTTTCTTTATAAATTATCCAGTCTTGGGTGTGTCTTCATAGCAGCATGAGAATGAATTAATACAATGATGCAGCACCATCCCATATGATCTTGAGTGGTGCTTTTGGATTGTGGTAGAGAGTGCTGTGTCCTTATAAAGGTGAATTTCTTTTAACAGAGCAGTGCACACTTAGAATTTTGGTGAGTTCAGGTGATAATTTCAAGTTACGCAGATGCATCTAGTTCTGTTCCTAGCATGTATAGCTCCTGTAAAGTCTCTGGTTAGTCTTTTCACAGAAGGCTTGAGAGTATATTACTCTGTGTAAAAGGTTTTATGATAGTTATAGATTTATGTTGTTACTCTAATAAATATTGAAGAGATTAGTGCAGATGAATGATTATAATCCTGGAAATGTATGATTATAACATATTTAGGAGGAATCTACTATGTAGGTGATGTATCACATGCATAGCCCCAGAATTTATTGAGTCTCTGTTTTAAAGATGATTGACCTCAAAAGTGAAGTACCTCCTAAAAAGGGGGCACCTAGTGGCATTTACACTGATAGAGGAAGATGGCAACAAAGTCTTTTGTACTCTGTGCAAAAGATTATTTAAGGAGCTGTGAGGCATGCAGATAGAGCCAAGGTAGTTTCTTAATACTGAATCTGGCACCATAAGGCTTTCTGAAGGGCAAGACCCATACAAGGAACTGGTTCTTGCCATCTAAGATTTGATATCTTTGGAATGAAGAGATCTAAGTCCAAATCACTGGTCTGACAACATGTAGTAGTCTAGGATGGATCTTCACTTGGCTGAGTGCTACATCAGCTCCTCACATACTGCCCCATTATACACTGTTAGGCTTTGTGGGTGTTCCCAGCATGAAAGAGCCTAGAGCTGGTACTCTCACTTTCCAGCTCTGCTCCTCTCCAGGCTGTCACAGTTCCTGCCCCCTCACTTGTTCTTCACACTGAGATAAGTGACAAGAGGTTTGTTCTCACAAAGTGAAGACTTACTGGGTCTAGTAAATCTCCTTCTGGTGTTAGTGACTTGCTCTGTTCCCAGGCTGGTACTGACTGACACTGACTGATGGATGACTCTGACAGGGCCCAATGTAACCCCTTCATTAACCTGCTGGGCAGGTGTCATGTTTGCTTATAACTTTTGCCACTGGGTATCTAGAGTCCTAAAAGTGTAAGACTCAGAATGAAAATGATTTGTTGGTTATGCAGAGGGCCATGGTAAGCCTTGGGTGGCCAGAGATACCAGGCTGAGGGAGCTAGTGTAAGAGTGATTGGGCATCTTGTTCAGGCCTTCTTGAGAGGGGATGCTTTGGGAGAGACCTTTAGCGATTTTTCTTTCTTTGCCTAGGTCTATCCTTGCAGAAGGAGTTTATTTTTTTGCTATTCCTTACCACCACTGTCAGCACCAGCATCGTGTAATGTTTGACTTTTTGGCAGCTCAGCTGGTGTCATTCCTGAGCAGGTGCTAAGAGGACAGTGGTTAGAAGGCCTCAGGAAGCACCTAAATATCTATGATTTTAATTGAGAGACCTACTATCTATTTAATCTTTTCTTTTCATAATATTTGGGTAACTGAAGATTATATTTCAAATATAATTCAAATATGCACTAAATTTCTAAAATCCACTCTCTAGAATATGAACAGATTAACCTCTCATTAAACATCCAGGTAGAAACAAGGTGTCTTGGCTGGGTATGGTGGTGCATGCCTATAATCCCAGCACTTTGGGAGGCTGAGGTGGGCAGATTGCTTGAGTTCAGAAGTTTGAGTCCAGCCTGGGCAACATGGTGAGACCCTCATCTCTACAAATACATGAAAATTAGCTGGGTGTGGTGTGGCATGTGCCTGTAGTCCCAGCTACTCAGGAGGCTGAGATGAAAGGAAGGCTGGAGCCCAGGAGGTCAAGGCTACAGTGAGCCATGTTGATGAAAGGCCTCTTTCTGGAAAATCATCTGGTCAAAAGTTCACGTTTTAAAAATGGGGGAGCCATCGCCCAGAGAAGTGAAATGAATCACTCTAGGATACATGGCTTGTTAGTGACAGAGCTAGGAGGTAAACTGGTTTCTTGACTTCCAGATTTTCTATGATGCCACAATGGGCTACCAACCAACTAGTTAATGAGGATTGGAGCCGTGATTATATAGCTGGGGTTCTCCAGTATAGCGCCCCCACTTCCTCCCCTCCAGGTACATGGTAAGCAGAGAGCATCCCACCTGAACAGCATTCTTACTCAGCTCAACAGCAATATCGGAGCCCGAGTTTCCCATTCAGATCACCAGGATGCGTTTTCCCTCAAATCCATCTGGATGCTTGTATTGGCGGCTATGGAAATATTGGCCTTTGAACCTCTCAATACCTTCAGGGGGAAGAAGAGAGAAGTCTGAACTCCAGAGCAACTATGTCAAGCTGATTTCAATAAAACTGCATTGCCAGCTTTTCCTTTCTGCAGTCAAAAGCACATAAAGTTTAGGTACCAGACCAGGTGGGGCCTGTAATCCCAGTGCTTTGGGAGGCCTAGGCAGGTTGATTGAGCTCAGGAGTTTGAGACTAGCCTTAGCAGCATTGTGAAACCCTGTCTCTACAAAAAAATACAAAAATTAACTGGACATGGTGGCGCATGCCTGTGGTCCCAGCTACTCAGGTGACTGAGGTGGGAAGATTGCTTGAGCTTGGAAGGTAAAGAATGCAGTGACCCCTGATTGCATCACCGTACTCCAGTCTGGGTGACAGAGTGAGACTGTCTCAACACCAAAAAAAAAAAAAAAAAAAGGACCAAAGGGGTTGATTTTGATTTCGGAGGCTCTGATAGAGACAAACAAATGATCATGAATACAGCAGGACCAGATACTGCAGGACCAGATACTGCAGGACCAGATACTGTCTTCTGGCTTCCCATTATACTATTTTGGACTATATAATGACGCTTGACACTTTAATATCACATATTAGGCAGGGTGTAGTGGCTCAAGCCTGTAATCTCAGCACTTTGGGAGGCCAAGGTGGGCAGATCAACTGAGGTCAGGAGTTTGAAACCAGCCTGGCCAACATGATGAAATTCTGTCTCTACTAAAACTACAAAAATTAGCCAGGGGTGGTCATGCACTTTTAATCCCAGCTACTTGGGAGGCTGAGGCAGGAGAATCACTTGAACCTGGGAGATGGAGGTTGTGGAAGTTGCAGTGAGCCGAGATTGTGCCACTGCACTCCAGCCTGGGTGATAGAGTGAGACTCCATCTCAAAAAAAAAAAAAAAAAAAAAAAAAAAATCACTTATCAGATACTCTTAAACATTTCTTAAGCACATTATGAAGTACTATTATAATTGTGTAATAGTTAGAATACAATTTAGCAATCTTATTTTCCAAAAGTAAACAAAAACTAAAACTAAAAACCAGGAACATAGGAGTTGGTTTCCATATTGTGTAAGTCAGTGACTTGCTGGTGGTTAATCACAGACAAGCTTCTCTGTGTCCTTTCCTAGTTACTATTACACTTCCCAGAAACATACGACTTTATAAAGGATTTGCCATTGACGGTGGGGTTGCTCGAAAGAATCTTTAGATTATTGGTTCTCAAAGTGTGGTCACATGGCCAGCAATATCAGCATTGCCTGGTGTTAGAAATGCAAATTCTCAGCCTCATACCAGACCTACTGTCTTAGTTTGTCTTCTATTTTTAACAAAATATCTGAAACCGAATATTTTATAGTGGAAGGAAGTTATTTTGGCGCACAATTGTGGAGGCTGAGAAGTCAAGTTGAAGGGTTGAATCTGCTAAGAGCCTTCTTGCTGGTTTGGACTCTTCAGAGTCCCAAGGCAGCACAGGGCATTGCATGGTGAGGGAGCCAAGCATGCTAACACGCTAGCTCAGGTCTCTATTCCTCTCCTTATAAAGCCAGCAATTCCACTCCTGTGATAACCCAAGAATCCATTAACTCATTTATCCACAAATGGCTTAACCCATTCATGAGGGCAGAGCTCTTATGACTCAATCACCTCTTAAAGGCCCCATCTCTTCATACTGCCCCATTGGGGATTAACCTCAATATGAGTTTTGGACAGGACATTCAAGCCATAGCACCTATTAAATCAGAAATATGGAGGGTGGGGCCTAGCAATTTGTGCTTTGAAAAGCCCTCCAGGTGACTCTATTTGGGAACAATTGCTTTAGATGAGCAGGTCTTAATCCTGACTATATATTAAAATCACCTGAGCAAACTTTCATTGCTCTAACCCTACTCCATAGTGTTTGAATCTTTGGGGGTAGGTCCCCAGGCCGTCAGGGATTTAGAAGTTCCCCCAGGTGATTCTAATATGAAGCCTGGCCTATGAACCACTATATTACCTATTTTCCTGAGGGCCTTGGGAAAGAAGTGTGTTCTCTGAGGAAAGACTTGGGTGGACCAGAACAGGTGGATGCAGGGTTCTATTCTTGCACTTCTCTCCCCATCACTAACTTGCAGAAGCATTTCTTTCTAGGAGTGCTCCCCTTGTGTGTGAGAATGCACATGTGGAAAAGGCTCGGTGTTTGACAGGGTAGAAAAAGGCCAATGCAGGCACATGACGAAAAGGGCCTCTCCAACAGAGAACCAGTTTGATGTGCATTCTCTAAAATTCTGCTGAGGATTTAGTGACTTCCAAGGAAGTTGGCTCTGAGATCTATGTGTGATGAAGACTCAGAGGCTGATAGAAACAAAGATGCTGTTTGGTGTCTTTCATCTTTTTAGCTCTATCTCAGTCTTATTGAGCCAAGTTGTGCCTAGTTGCAGCAATGAATCCTGCCTGTCAATCTAAACTACATATAAAATACCTGGAAACCTACTCCAAAAAGCTGGGAATCCCTGTGGGTCTCAACTGGAAATGACTTCAGTGGGATATGAGGTAGAAAGTGGTGGCCAGTGCAAACCATAACTGCATCAAAGACAGCACTCTGCTCCTTGCCATTGCTCTGAGTGACAACCTTCCATTGGCCAGAGGATGAGAAATCTGGACATTTTCTCACACTAAGGACAGTTGTCTTGAAGAAACAGAGAAGGCATCATTGAGAATTACTCCAGGATAACATGGGCCAAGTGTGTCCTCCTCATCGCTGCTTCGTGCAAGAGGCCTGACTCAGCAGTGGGACCAGTCTGTTAAGGGTGTTGAATACTGAGTAAGGACTTGAGAGAGAAAAGAAAAACAAGTTCTTATGAAAACTGTCAGAATCCAGATGGAGTCACTAATGTTAAGAAACCCGACAAATAGAAGTGGGAAAGGCCAGAAAGAGCGGGTTCTCATGGTGTGTGCCTAGTAACAAAAAAGACTACAAAAACCACCACCTTGCAGAAAGACCATCATAATCTTACACAAAAATGACTTCTATAAGAACATCTGCTCAGTGACTGTCCAATCTCGGACTGGCATCACCCTTGTTATTGCTCTTTATATTATTTATATAATTATTTCAAAACAATTATGTAATTGTATTTTTCCCCCATTTAAAAACCTTTGTCTTCCTTTAACTCCCTAAATATACACATAGTTTACCATGGCATGTACATTCTCATTACAATGCTCTATTACAAAATAAGTTTTTTTTAAAGAACTTCTGTTTGTTATTTGATAGTCTGAACAAGGAAACAAACCAATAATTCAAGTGATCATGCAATTGGCATATGTCAGGAACGTTAAGGGTAATAACACTACTTTTTGGGTTTGGCATCAGGTTGTTATATTTCAACAAACACTTAGAATGGGATAGTTTATTCATAATTGCTTTCATTATCAGAGTAACTTTTCTATTTAAATAGCTGGACTAATGTAGAGAAACCCATTTCCCCAAAAATACAATACCTGGAACTGAATATATTTTAACAGATCAAATTTTTTGGCAAAAATCCTGAAATATTCCAGAAGTTTAGAATTATGCAGGAAGTTTGGAAAATCTTCAGGCATTGGAAAGTCACTGAAACAGGACATTTCTTTGCTGGTGTTGGTAACGACAGATTGATAGATGCTTGCTCGGCCATCTTCCACCTTCTCCTGAAGGATCAAATAAAATAGTAATAATTACACACTCAAATTTTTTGTTTGTTTTTTACTCTTCCTACATCTAACCCCTGGGTGATGCAATTGTCTTTGGTTGCTGTGGTGTGATGACAATGTTTAGGTGATGAGTGCAGTCTATGTGCTCCATCAATCATTCTGTGATGACACCAGTTTGTTGCCTGCCTGTAACGCTTACTGTGAGGGGTAGGGGTGATGTGGCAATGGTGAGGTTGGGCACAGGGACAATTATTTTGGCACATTGCAAGATATTAGGATCCTGGGTCTCTACCTATTTAATGCCAGTCTTTGTGACAACCAGCTTACTTCCTGAATTCCCCTTGGGGAGGCTGTATACACCCACCAGCTCTTTAGAAACCAGTAAACCCTGGGACACTGGGCAGAGAACATAATAATTTCAGTATTCTAAAATGAATACTTTTGGAGGAAGGGAGTTTGCACATTTTGACACATTTTGATTTGAATCCCTTTACACAAATCAATCATTGTCAAGTGATAAAGGTGAGTAGCACTGATATCTTATTTATTTATTTTTTTTGAGACAGGGTCTCACTCTGTGGCCCAAGCTGGAATGCAGTGGCATGATCATGGCTTACAGCAGCATCAACCTCCTGGGCTTAAGTGATCTTCCCACCTCAACCTCCCAGGTAGCTGGGACCACAGGCATGTGCCACTACACAGGCTATTTTTATTTTTATTTTTTGTAGAGATGAGGTCTTAACCATGTTGCCCAGGCAGGTCTAAACTCCTGAGCTCAAGCAATCCACCCACCTCGACCCCTAAAAGTGCTGGGATTACAGGTATGAGCCACTGAACCCAGCCCCAAGACCAAATAATTTTACAAGTAGCATAGAGTAGAGATAAATAGGAGGGTTCTGGAGTCAGACTGACTGGGTTGATGTCCTAATTCTGCCACTCATGGCTTCGTGACCATGAGCAAGTTACATAGGTCAGTTTCCTCATTTTCCTCTATAAAATGGGGATCACTAATAACTTAAACATGCAAAAATTGTTCCAAGGCTTTAATGAGAGTGAATAAAGTACTTAGCAGAATGCCAGGCTCAAAATACATACTTAAGAATATTGATCTCTTTTCTACTATTATTGGCCACTAGAGTTAAATTTGCTAAGCCAGCCATAGTTTTGAATCAGTTAAACTAAGACGGTTATACTACAGCCAAAATGCTAGTTTTTAAAAGACCCAACAATTTGGCTTAAAAATGTGGTTGGCTCCTCTATCAGGTCAATTTTAAGGGAATTTTGAGTGATGAGAAGAACTGATTTGATGTCTGAGGCCCTACAGTAATCTTAGGGCCGGGGCAAAACTTTGGGAGGTCTTATTTTACTTGTGTAGTCTGTCAGCAAACAATAATGACCTCACAATTCTTTCTCTGAAGATCAAGTGATAATCCTTTCTTTTTTCTTTTTTTTTTTGAGACAGGATTTTGCTCTTGTTGCCTAGGCTGGAGTGCAATGGCATGATCTTGGTTCACCGCAACCTCCCACTCCTGGGTTCAAGTGATTCTCTTGCCTCAGTCTCCTGAGTAGCTTGGATTACAGGCATGCGCCACCATGCCCAGCTAATTTTGTATTTTTAGTAGAGGCAGGGTTTCTCCAAGTTGGTCAGGCGGGTCTGGAACTCCCGACTTCAAGTGATCCCCGCCTGCATCAGCTTCCCAAAGTGCTGGGATTACAGGCATGAGCCACTGCGCCCTGGCCAAGTGATAAACTTTCATTGTTAGGTTAATTGGTAAATAGCAGCTTAAAAAACCCCCTTGTCTTTATATGTGCTTCTTTCTACATTTAGTTTGCTAAAGTAGGTGTCTGTGTATTTAGAGAAATCTGGGTAAAATTGGCCTAGTTTTCCTAGTTATGAAGAGATGATTAACATTGATTTAATAGACAAGTATGTATCAAATGCTTATCCTGACCAGGGCCTGGGCTTGGAGTTAGGGATAAGATGCTAACCGTACAAACATAGTTTATATCTTTATGGAGCTTATTGTTATATTGAATTAAAATGCACTTGAACTTGGAGACGTGAAAGTGGAGACAGAGGGTTTATTGTCAATCAAGAGGAGGACAGAGACACAGTTTTCAAAACCGATAAATTTAACTCACATATTTACTTAAGTACTCGTACTGCCTGGATAATATATTTAAGCATAAATATAGATAGTCTGAATTTCCTTATATATAGAATTTGCCATAATTTTTTTTACATAAATGATCATATAATAAAGAATTCTTCTAATATAGAATTTTCAGAATGTCAGAAAACTCTAGCAAACCAAGTTAATTCAGATAGCACTTATTTAGAATTTATGATCTTTTGATCACGATCTGAATTGAAGTTTATATTTGATTTCATGACAATAAAAAGTTGTAAACTAAGTTTAAAGAAGATTATAAGGGTAATATTTAATCTACTCAAGGGAGCAAATTTATAAAGCAGAAACAGATTCACTTATTATAAATGTGAATTACAAAAACTTACAAATTAAACTTTTTGTTTATGAAACATTATATTGACCCTTACCAATCAATAATTTTGCTTTCATGGGTAGTTATCATAAACAGTTAGAAGTAATAAAATGCTTTTCTTTAAAAATATTCTGTGATTCTGTCATTTCACTCTTTTAGATGGACCTTACATCTATGTGCTCCATTACTCGAATTGAATATGTTTGAAACTCTTCTTACTTCCTTATCCTATAGTTAGAGGCAAAATTGCAATTCTCAAATGCCAGTCAGTGGACCAGTTGCATTAGAAGATGGGTCCAGATGTGTGGTGGCACAAGGCTGTAATCCCAGCTACTCAGGAGGCTGAGGTAGGAGAATTGCTTGAAGCTGGAGAGTGGAGGTTGCAGTGGGCAGAGATTGCACCAGTGTCCTCCAGACTGGGTGACAGAGTGAGACTCCATCTCAAAAAAAAAAAATAAAAAAAAAAAAAAAGCCCAGATTCCTGTATTTTAGACGTCCTCCCTAGCTGCTTCTGCACAATGAACTTTGTGAACCACATCGCTGTTAGAGTATTGCTATCTTCTGTCATCTTTCATTAGGCTGGTGTCCCCCTTGATCACTGGCCTTGATCACTGATAGAGACCCCTAATTAATCTCCCTGGCTCAGGTATTTCCCACCTTTTTTTCTGCTGCTTTCAGGGTAAAGGGTATACACTCATTGGTAATATGTTTGGAATATTGGATCTTGGGGGAGCCGTATTTTAAGAGAGAAAATGATATTTCAGATTGAACTTAGAGGAAGAAAATCAAGATTGAGATATGTCTAGAGAGTATTACGTGACAATTAAAATAACTAAACATATACATCTGGAAAAGGAGGAGATCAAAATCCAAATATTAAAAGAAAACCCAAAGAAAAAAAATGTACATGGTAACTCCCACGTGACTACAAGGTATTAGGAACAATAAAGGAAGCAGCAAAGGTTAGTGGCTGAAAGATGATCATGTTTTCCTCTATCAATACTTCAGCAAAGTTATTAAGTGTGAGAGCTCCAAAATTATAAACCCTCATTTTTTTTTCCCCACCACCTATGTTCCCCTGAGCAAATTCTTTATCTGAAAACTGTTTCTTCTTAATATGTAAATAAAGATAATAATAATACGTACTTCCTAGCAGTATTGCGAAGAAAAGAAGGTGATGCTCGCCAAGAGCTTCCCATTGCTAGAAAGAGCTAAAAATACCTACCTGTCCCACGGTCCATATGTGCCACTAGGGGGTGCTGGAGAGTTTGGAAGAATTCTGTGTTGTCTGGGTTGGGCATAGGACAAGGATTCTTAAATTTACTTATTGTTAATTTGTCACCACCAAATATGTTAAGTAATCTCAGAAGGATTTGTATAAATATAAAAATTAATAACCCATTTTAAACATTGCTTCTGGATGGTAGAGTAGTGAAGAGGCAGTTTCCCAGGGAAGAGCATGGGGCTCCCAGCAACCTTCCTGAAACTCAGTCACCTGGTAACCAAAACCCTCACATAGCCCTACTGCAGGCAGCCTGTGAAATTTTGCTTATTTTATGTTTCACTCTGAAGGGAGACTCTTTGGACTCTGACTTCGTTGAGTGGAGACAATAGTTTACATTCCTCTATTGGATATAGTTTTAAGAGGAATTTGAAATGTGATACTGTTACAAGTTCCACAGTTATATACTTAAACTTTAATATTCAATAAAGTCTAATTAGGTTTTAATCCAGTTTTTCTAGTGAATAGGAAGGTATCTCTAATCTGAAATTTTAGATACTGGCAATAGGATAGTTGGAGAAATATTTTACTGAAGAAAATACCTTCCTAGAATTCATCAAATCATATTATTGGCAGACTATTCAAGCTCACTCTCATCTCTTTTGCTGACAATAAGTCCGTGGGATGTGAGCTTGCAAGGATTTTGGTATACTGGGGGAGGGAGGTTGTGGAGCCAATCTCCTGCATATACCAAGGAACAACTGTAATTTCTACATTTCTTGTTTAGGTTAAGAATCTACCGGCTGGGCACGGTGGCTCACGCCTGTAATCCCAGCACTTTGGGAAGCTGAGGTGGGAGGATCACAAGGTCAGGAGATCGAGACCATCCTGGCTAACACGGTGAAACCCTGTCTCTACTAAAAGTACAAAAAATTAGTCGGGCGTGGTGGCAGGTGTCTGTAGTCCCAGCTACTCGGAGGCTGAGGCAGGAGAATGGTGTGAAACCAGGCGGCGGAGTCTGCAGTGAGCTGAGATTGAGTCACTGCACTCCAGCCTGGGCCACAGAGGGAGACTCTGTCTCAAAAAAAAAAAAAAACAAAAAAACAACAACTCCCAACTGAAATCTACATGAGAACCTAGGTGGACAAAAATATCTTTGGTTAAGACAGGAATGACCAGCACATTATATCACCGTCCCAGGAAAAGCTAAAATGATGTTAATCACCAGATTTTAATAAGAAATGAATGTGATTTAATCTGTTTTCCTTTTTGCAAAGCTACCTGTCTTACAGAAGAATACATTTCTCCCTTCCCCATCATTAATTCTGAGTGTGTTTAGATAGTAGAATGATCAGATTTTTAAATTAGGTGTTTGTGTAACAATTACCAAACTTATAGGATTCATTTGAGATGTTAAAAACCCCCAGAAGATTTTGATTCAGTAGGTCTGGGATGGTGCCCATGAATCAATTTTTTTTTTTTTTTTTTTTGTGGCAGGTTTGTTTAACCAAAGGAATCAATATCTTTAAGAAACTCTGCATGGCTGGGAATGGTAGCCTGGGCGACAGAATAGGACCCTGTCTCAAAAAAATATTAAAAAGAAAAGAAACCCTCTAGGTGTGGTTTATGGTCATATGTACTTGAGAAGCCTAATGTTGAATGTTAAAAAAGATCCCTGTTGGCATGAGATTAAATTTGAACTGACAAAGCATGTGCAGGTCCTGGATCATCTTGCCATCCTCCTAACTAATCAGCCTGCAGTGAGAGCCCTTTGTACGGTCTCTGCTGATATGAGTTTGATTTTCATGTAGTCAAACCTTTTACTCCCATCTGGAATATTCTTATGTGTTTTAATATCTCAGAGATACCTGATTACATAATTAAACTTTTGAACATAAACTTTTGTTTAAGCTTTTACATATGTGTTTTAATATCTTACACATGTGTTTTAATATCTCAGAGATACCTGATTACATAATTCTAAAGTCATTGCTTTTGGGTTCTGAACATAAACTTTTTGTTTAATGGTTGTAAGTCAGGGCTTATCTGTTTAGAAGTCATAGAGGCCCTGGTTTGAAGGCCAGTTCCTCCAGTTGTGTGGCCCTGGCCATCTCACTTAACCTCCCTCACTTTCAGTTTGCTCATCTATAAAATATATAGTTATTGTTAGTAGCTAACATTTATTGAATATTATGAGTCCCAAACTTATCTAAGTTCTTTATATGAATTATCTCCCTTAATCTTCAAAATAGCACTATGAGATAATCACACTTTCCTGTTGTTATATCCATTTATAATTGAGTAAACTGAAACACAGGATGTAAATAACTTGCTCAAGATCTCACAGTTAGAAGGTGGTAAGCTACTACCTATTGAGAAGTTGTGGGAAGGAATAATTATAAATCCTTATAGCTGTCTATGCAACTTTCTAATTTTTATACAAATTGTGAAGGACAGCGATATGGTTCGGCTCTGTGTCCCCAACCAAATCTCATCGTGAATTGTAGTTCCCACAATCCCCACATGTCATGGGAAGGACCCGGTGGGAGGTAATTGAATCAAGGGGGCAGCTACCCTCATGCTGTTCTCACGACAGTGAGTGTGTTCTAATGAGATGATGGTTTCATAAGGGGCTTTTCCCCCTTTGCTCAGCACCTCTCTCTCCCGTTGCTATGACTGTAAGTGTCCTGAGTTCCTCCCCAGCCATGTGGAACTGTGAGTCAATTCAACCTGTTTCCTTTATAAATCACCCAGTCTCAGTATTTCTTCGTAGCAGCATGAGAATGGACTAATACATACAACTAGCATTACCAATATTTGGTTTGATTAATAGAATACATTTTAATTAATAAAACATATTTAACAAAGAGTTTCACAGCAGTTATACTAGACTGTCTTTGATAAAGCTCAGTAAACAAACATGGTTCATTTGTCAGAGAAAAATACTAATGATAAGAACATGTTCTCTGAGGAAGAATTTGGTTCAATAATTGAAGCAGAAGTGATATCTTGAAGAATCCCTGCTACTTCTATTTTTGTAAAATGTTCTCTAATATTAGTGTATTACAGAATGACAAAAGTATGGGCTGTAAGACAATTGCTGAATCCAAAAGCAGACTGGGTCAGCTACCTGGGTTGGGTTAGTATTGACCAGGGTAGAGATGCCAACCTATGACTTCAGTTCCATTATGGCCATGTCAATAAATAGAAATAAAATCTGATCAGTTGTTTAATAACTTCTCAATATGGCCCATCAGTAACCATGATTCACCCTGAAATAACACAGCCTGTTCAAGACCCAAGAAAATCTCACTTACTTTGAACCTCCACACTCCTCCAATATCTTCAGTTCTCTCAAAGCAAGTGGGCTCAAGTCCCTCATCCACACAGCACTTCAGAGAAATGAGGCCACTGACCCCAGCTCCGATCACAGCTACTTTCTTTGCCATCAGTTCCTGTCAAGGAGTTGATCAATCGGCATTACTTAACTAGGACAACAGGTAAGAGAATCCTTATGATGTGGTCAGGTAATTGGCTTTAAACATTGTAGCAGTGGTAATTTAATAAGCAGCACTATTGAAGAAAGAGCCAGTCAAAAATCCTGCTCTCTTCTTGCCTTTGAGAAAAGCTGAGTTGTCTTATGGACTTTGTTGCACACCTTGCTTACATCTAGCTTTAACATTTAAAAGCGACGCATTCAACAAAGCCAGACTACGCAGTAACATACTAGGTATGTGAGCCAAATTTCCAGCTAGAGTTCTGAGCTTTTCCTTTTCAGCTGCTTTCCCCAGCGATCAACCTTACCTTTGTTTTTGCCTTTTGGCACCGTCTCTTGACAGAATAGTTTTCTCCCTTGGTTGTGTGCTGGGAGGCAGTTGGAAGCGTTTTTAAGAGTAGGAGGTGGCTGTGAGAAATGGGAGGAGCTCTGTCTCCTCCAGCATTCTTCCAGTTGAAGCCCCAAAGACTTAGCTAGGAGTCCTAGAAATAGGCAATAGGTGCATGCTCTGAGGTCAACAGTAGTGATGCAATATCTTTACAGTAACAGCATATACTCTTACACAGTAGCAACATATACTCTTACAGATAGTTTAAAATCCTTACAGATAGATACTCATACAGATAGTTTAAAAATCCTTCTTATAATGATGTAATAAATATTCACAAATGAACATACAGGGATAAATAACAAGAAGGTTAAGATTACTCCTAATCTCACCACCCAGAGGTAACTGCTGTTGATGTTTTGGTATATCCTTCCACCAATTTATAGATATACACACACACAAACAAAAGTGCAAGAGCAGTCTAATTTCCAACTTGATTTTTTAACTTTCTAGTATATCAATATTGTGCACCCATAGCAGGATTTTTCATGGTTGCATGAATCTCATTTAGTTGGTGGTTTAATTATCTAAGAAATATTCAGTTCTTATAGTTAAGCACTATTTCTGGCAGATTACCATGCCTGGATGAACAAGACAGATTATGTCCCTCATCTTATGGAATTCACATTTCTGTTCTGGCTTAGTTTTCATAGACTTGATGATTTCTGGGTCCTAGCATAGTGTGTTCATCTTTTCCTAGATTGCTCACCCTGTTCAGACTCATACCTTATTTTGATTTTTCTGCCTGTGTGTATGGTGGCTTGGATGAACCTAGTGGGACTTCTAAGATCTTTCTATCCACTGCTCTCTTTTTGCCTTGATATAGAACTGAATAATTACCTTTGCTAACAATTTCAGTTATTAGCATACTAAGGAGACTAGCAAGCCGTTGAATACCTTATGAGTCTAACTGATGAGGTAAAGAACTTTATTCTCCAACCCGAAAGACCAGTTTCTCTAAGGACTCTGAGACATTTTACATAAATTTATTCAACAAATATTTACTGAACATTTCCTACATGCCAGAAACTTTCTAAGTACTGCAGGTACAGCAATGAATAAAAGAGACAAAACACTGCCCTTGTGAAGTTTACTTTGCAGTTGAGGGAGCTAGACAGTCCATCAATAAAATAAAACAAGTGGTGATGACCACTATGGAGAAAAAGAAAACTGGAAAGGGAGGTCTGGAGTGCAAGAGCGAAGAGTTGTTTTATAATGTCAAATAAGATGTTCTAGAAAAACATTTTCCCTGAAATTTCCCAAAATAAATTTGGTCGTGATAAAAGGCCTTCTCTCTGTAATAAGTGCAGCAACTCTAAGACAACACTAACAGATACAACAAAAGTGATGATCAATGACTAAGGAACAAAAGAGCGGAACACATTTCTCAGTTAAAATGAGAAAAGGCCAGGCACAGTGGCTCATGCCTGTAATCCCAGCAGTTTGGGAGGCCAGGGTGGGGTATTGTTTGAGCCTAGAAGTTCAAGGTCAGCCTGGGCAACACAGTGAGACCTCATCTCTACAAAAAACAAAACAAAATCAGCCAGCCATGGCAGCATACACTTGTAGTCTCAGCTACTTGGGAGGTTGAGGTGGGAGGATTGCTCGAGGATCTGGAGGTCGAGACTGCAGCAAGCTATGATTGTGCCATTGCACTCCAGCCTGGGTAAGAGTAAGACCCTGTCTCTAAAAAATAAGTACAAAGGACACAAAAGAAAAATTTTAAAAAAAGAAAAAAATCAAGCAACTTCATTGACAGTCAGGTACACATTTTGTTAATAACCTGTTAACAATTCTCCAACTTTATCTTTGCAGTGTCTTCTCTAGTTAGTTATGTTGATGGAAGCCCTGTTAAAAATAATTGTGCCTGACCATCATACAGAGAAAAGAAAATACCGAGGTATAGAAGCAAATTTTAAACTGACTGAACCCTTAAAAGATGATTGAGGCAGACGGCTTAGTTCTCCTCCAGGGATAACTGATGTGGGGATATTAACGCCCTTTTGTGTCAGGTAAACATACACCTGTGTTCATGGTAGCATGCATCAACTGAGGAGCAGGCATCTTCTAGGCACTAGCACCAGTTGAGAAGAACCAGTTTGCTTTATAGAGTTAGCCTTGGCTGGCAAATGGTGTATCCATAGATGAACCATAAAGCACCTTGGCCAATTTTCTATTAGTAGACCTTTAAGTTCTTTGTAAGCTTTTGCTGTTATAAAAATGCTGTGTACGTAACCTAATCATTTTCTCAGGATAAATACCTAAAAACGAGGACTGCTTAATGAAAGTGTTTGCACATTTTTAAGCTTACAAAGCTCCTCAGACTTTAATGTGCAAACAAAACACTTGGAGATCTTGTCAAAATGCAGGTGGGAGTTAATGGATACGAGGTGGGCCTGAAATTGTTTCTTGCAAGCTTCCAAGTGATGCCAGGTGTATCCTTAGACCATATTTTGAGTTGCAAGTTTCTAATATGCTTTGCTACGTTGCCTTCTATGAAGTAGATATGTTTTAACAGTATCTTATGTTTACAAAGTGTTTTAAGTTGTAAAAATACTTTCACATATGTTAATTCATTTACTAGTTCAGGACCATAGGCCTTACCACCCATCCATCTTTTTTGCATGTGGAAATAAACTTGGCTTAGCTACCAGAGAATTTAAGAATAACCAAGATGGCCATGAACTTCTTAAAGCCATGTCACATAAGGGACCACTGAAGAAACTTCTGATGCTTAGCCTAGAGGAGATGTTGAAAAATCCATGATAATTGCCTTGAAGAAGGTTACTATGTGGAAAAGGCCATACAAGCCTATTTTGGGTAGAAACAAATGTCTCTCTAGGACTACGTATGTCGATGTTACAGAAAAACTGAGTTTGTCTCATTGTGAGGAAGAATTTTCTAGCCAACCATGCTGCACAAATATAGAGTGAGATGTTTTGTAAGGTAGTGAACTCCCTATCACTGTAAGTATTGAAACAGAGGTTAGATGACCACTTGTTAGTGGATAAGAGAGGAATTCAGGCAGCATGTGAAAGAGGAGTAATGTCACTAACTGCAAGAATCTAGAGTCTGAGATGTGAAATCTTATCAATTAAAGTTTTAAGATAGGCGTAAAAATGCTGAGAAGTCTCTGGATTTGAAAGTACTCTGGTTACTATAGGAGAATAAGAGGGTTTTGGCCCCCTTCACCCCTCTACATGTTAGAGGTCCCATAGTCACCCCCCTGAAACATTCTTGGATGAGTCCAAGCTCCCTTAATTGTGTATACTATTATGAGAACAATATACATATCAGCCCTGGTATCTCCTCCTCCTTTTTTTTTTTTTTTTTTTGTGCTGACCATTTACTGGGACTTGACTGACCAGGGCTTGTAAGGATGGACACAAAACTTCAAGTTTTTCATAATGAAAGGATTGATTCAAAGTAAATATTCTAAAAATTATGTCAAACACTAATGAATAAGTGACATTTACCAATAGTTTATAAGAGAATCATTTTGGATGAGCAATTTTCATTTCACAAAATAAATCTCTCATATCCTAAAAAGACACCTCTCCTTAAGCAGGAAAACAAAAGCCCAACAAAAGTCAAGCCATGCCCATGGCACAGCCCTAATGTTAGTTTTAGGGAGGAAAACACCAACACTGAGACATACAAAAGTATTTGAGGAGAATTACATGTTATTAAATTGTCCTAGAACCTGGGGGAGGGTTCAGGGAAAGAAAACAGCTGGTATATTTAAGAAAAATTTAAATAGAAAATATTACACATGAGAGCAAAATCGTCCATTTCTCTTAAGAAAACCAATAAATACAAACTTTCATTTTTAGGTTTTCAACAAGGTTTTTTTTTCATATTTGTACAACTGCCACCCCAAAATCCAACCAGTCAGCATGACAAGGTGACAACAGGTCCAGTTGGCCAAACTCCCTGTTCACCCTTCGATGCTCTTCAAGCCAATGAGGGTAACATTTGTGGTGGCAGGAGCCAGTCAAAGGAGAATCACTTCTCTTCACTCACGAGGAAACCTCCCTCTTGAGAATCTTCAGAATTTTTCATGGGAAGGAGTCTCAGTGTTTGTGTGCACGCTTCAGCCCCACAACTGTGAAGGTGGCAGCTGTCAGTTTCTCATAAACAAGGAACATGAGAGCAGCAGTGAGGACTGTCTGTAGCAGTTTGGCTTCCAGGCCTTTGTAGAGTCCCAGTATTCCAAAGCGCCTTACTCGTTCGTGAAGAAGATAGAGAATATTCCAAAGGTTTCCCAATGTTCTGTTTTCTGGGTTTAGTCTATGATGCCCAAACCTCAGAATTGACTGTACTCTGTGCATGGGATAGGTGAGCCTGGTGGCAGTCGCTTTGGCTACTGCACCAATGATGAACACATCCAAGGAAGAAAGCTTCATCTGTTTCTTTAAAAGCTGCCATTTTAAACCTTCATAAAACATGAACTGGATGGCAAGATTGAAGACCAACAGCAATGAGGGAACTGTGCCATTCCATAAAGCCGAGATTCCTTCATCTCGAATGATCTGATGAAAAGCATCAATGATACCTTTGTAGTTCGTTGGTACAATGTCTTCATTCCTAAATTTTGCCCCTTGCAGCTTCAGTCTGGTGTTTACCACCCAGAGTGGAGTTGTTAGTAACACCTTAACTACTCCTGCAACAAACCCAACTACCAGATGTTTTCCAGTGGTAGAACGTTGACCTTTGACCCAGACTGCTTTGAGGCTATTAAAAGTGTGGAAATAGACAAAATTAGAGCAGCAGAGACTGGAAATCACTGGAAACCACTCTCGATATGGTGGCAGGAGTCCTTCTTTAATGATCTCCAGGAGTACCATGTGTGTAGTTTTGGATATTCTTTTCTCACCAACCTGAAGTTGAAGTCTAGCTGTATCCAGGGGAAAAAACTGTCATTGCTGTCACGCTTCTGGCTCTGGCCACGGTGTGGACCAGGCTTTCGTAGGACAGCACAGAGGCCATTGGTGCGGCTCCTCGAACACCCAGCCACACTTTCCCACAGATGCCGCAGCCAGTGGAGTTAGGAAAGGCTCCTCCTTCATTTTTAACTTTCTGTTACATATTTCAACAGAAAACTCCTTAAAACCATGTCGTACTTTTTGAGAATCACAGAGTTGTGAGGACAAGTTCTCTCATTAAGTTGCCTTACACCTTAGAGAAATAACAAACCAACAAGTTCTCATTAAGTTGTCTTACACCTTAGAGAAATAACAAACCAAACTGGTTTTCTTTTCCCTCACCTGTGACTCAAGCTTTTTTTTTTTTTTTTGTATGAACTCATCTGCATTTCCTGTGTGACGTATATAGTTCAATAACTTCTGTGTGTCCTCTGTATATTTTTGGGGCAGTTCTTTTTAAAAATAATCCCTCCAAAGTTTCTGAATCAAGAGTGGACTGAGCAAGCACATTTGCTACCCCTTTCAAAAATCTCATTAAAGTGGTAAGAAAGTTATATAAAAGGACTAAATCCATGACAGCCCTGAGAAAGGAGAAGTGTTCTGTGCATCAGATTTTTAAAAAGCAGTTTGACTGTGATATAATTCATATACTATAAAATACATCAATTTGAAATGTAAAATCCAGTGGTTTGGAGTATATTCACAGAGTTGTACAATTATCATCACAATCAACATTAGAACATTTTTATCATCACCACTACCCCCCCGCCAAAAAAACTCCTGTATCTGTCAGCAGTCTCTCACCATTTTGCTTCAAGCTCCCCTCACTCCCAGCCCTTGTCAACCACCAATTTACTTTCCACCTCTATAGATTTGCCTATTCTGAAATTGCATATAAATGAAATTATACAATTTTTTTTAAACTGGATTCTCTCAATGTAACGTTTCCAAGGTTCACACATAGTACAGCATGTTTCAGTGGTTCATTCTGTTTTTATTTTTCAATAGTATTTTATTGTATGAATACCATATTTTATTTATCCAGTCATCAGTTGATAGACATTTGGGTTGTTTCTACTTTCTGGCTGTCATGAATAATGTTTTTATCTAAGTTTGTATGCAAGTTTTTGTGTGGACATATGTTTTCATTTATCTTGGGTATATATTTAGTGGGATTGCTGGGTCATATGGTAATTCTATCTTTGGCATTTTGAGTAACTGCCAAACTGTTTATAAAGCACATTTAACAATTTTTATTCTCACCAGTAATGTAGGAGGGATCCAGTTTCTTGACATCCTCTCCAATTCTCTTTTTGGTTATACCCCTTCTAGTAGATATGAAGTGGTATCTCATTGTGGTTTTGTTTACATTTTCCTATTATTGATCATCTGGCTAATGATACTGACCATCTTTTAATATACCCATTGGCCATTTGTATATTTTCTTTGGATAAATCTATTTAGATCCATTGCCCATTTCGTGTTCCTACTGAGCTGTGAGAATTCTTTATATATTCTATATACAATTCTCTTATCAGATAAATGAGTTGTAAATATTTTCTTTCAAGGCATTGTCTTTTAACTTTCTTGATGGTTTCCTCTGAAGTACAAAAGTTTTAATTTTGATAAAGTACATTTTATTGTTTTTATTTTGTTTGTGCTTTTGGTATCATATCTAAGAAGTCTTCACCTACCCGTGGACTAGATTTCAATGAAATTTCTGAAATACGGAATTTGCATGGGAGCATCTTGAAAAACCAGAGTAGAAATCATGCCCCAGAACAGATGAGAGAAGCCTGGAGCAGAGATGGGAGGTATTCTTACCAGTAGAAACTGTGAGAGGCTCCATAATCACTACCATTTATGTAGTACTTATTTACCAGGCACTAAGTTTTACCTAGATTAAGTTGCTTATTACCACAATGTTAATGAAAAGTAAATCTTGTTAACTGCATTTTTTTCAGTGAGAAAGTTGATACCCAGAATAATTAAGTAAAATGGTGAAAACACAAGAAGAAGGGCTTTAAGTCTAGGCCATCTATGCGTGACATGCTCTTAATCACTGTATCAAACAAACTCAGAGGAAGCATGTGTAGGAAGAGGAGTAGGTTGTGGGATGTTAATCCAAGTAATTAACTAAATGAGAGTTTATGTAACAGCTGGGATTATTTTTCTTCCTTCATGCTTCCACCCATCACCTCCCAGCACGGGGATTGGGAGCAGGAGTATTTGCCTCCAGAATATGTTCTAATTAACAGAGGAAAATTCCAAGTCATATATATGATTCAAGACATTATATTATCACAACAATTTATTGAAGCATATGCATTGCTGTTCAGCTTGCTTTTTTGTTCATAGTTGTTTTTGTGAGATCTGTTTTCTAATTTAAGCAACTTTATTTTATTCTTATTATCTTATTATTTGAAAATGTCCCTCATATAAATATGTTCTAATTCATTTAGCTCTTTCCCACTGATAGTTATATTCTCTCCATTTTTTTCTAATACAAACAACACGAAAACATTCTTGTACTTGTTTACTTGTGTACCAATTCAAGAGTTTCTCCAGAGTACATGCCCAGCTGTGGAATGGCTAGGTTGTAGAATATGCATATTCTCAACATTACTAGATGGTGAGAAATTGTTTTCTAAAACGTTAGTACCAATTTATGCTCCCTGCAACAGCGAAGGATTCTTTTTGCTTCTCATTCTATCTGATACATGATATTGTCAGACTTTTATAATTTGTTTGCTGATTTTAAGATGTGAAAGTATATTTTATTGTGGTTTTAAGTTGCATTTCCTTGATTACTAGTCAATGCTATGAATTAAGAGAAACTTGGAGATAGAAGTACAATCAGAGAGTAACTTACAATTGATACAAGAATTCATAGAATGGCTTCTCTCTCTCTCTCTCTTTTTTTTTTTTTGGAGACAAGACTCGCTCTGTCGCCTGGGCTGGAGTGCAGTGGTGCAATCACAGCTTACTGCAGCCTTGACCTCCTAGGTGCAGCCTTGACCTCCTAGGCTGAAGTGATTCTCCAACCTCAGCTTCCTGAGTAGCTAGGACCACAGGCACATGCTACCCTGCCTGGCTAATTAAAATAAAAATTATTTGTAGATACAAGGTCTCCCCATGTTGCCCAGGCTGGTCTTGAACTCCTGGTGTCAAGTGACCCTTCTGCTTCAGTGTTCGGATTACTGTGCCTGGCCAGAATTGGTTGCTGCTGCTGCATTTTTTTTTTTTTTTTCTTTTTGAGACGAAATCTTGCTCTGTTGCCCAGGCTGGAGTGCAAGGGCATGAACGTGGCTCACTGCAACCTCGGCCTCCAAGGTTCAAGTGATTCTCCTGCCTCAGCCTCCTGAGTAGCTGGAGATCCAGGTGCATGCCACCACTCCCAGCTAATTTTTGTATTTTTAGTAGAGGCAGGTTTCACCATGTAGGCCAGGCTGGTCTCGAACTCCTGACCTCAGGTGATCCATCTTCCTCAGCCTCCCAAAGTGCTGGGATTACAGGCATGAGCCACAGGGCCCAGCCCAGAATTGGCTTCTCTTATAGCCCATATACTTAACTTAGACCTTAGAGTCTCTCACCAACTTTTCCCTTAGCTTCTAGGAGACACTAACCTTGAAGTAAAGACCAAATTGCCTGCAAAATGCAGAGACCAAGTTCACCAATGTCCACTTCATGTGCTGCCTGAGGATTATCCCATTCTCTATTCTGCTGATAATGAGAATTTAATATTCTCCAGGGAAAATCCATTCTCATAAAGAAGAATATCTTTGGTCTCTATGGTCAGGACAGAACATAATAGGTTAATAGAATGAGAATATAATAGAATAACAGTACACCAGGCATGGTGGCTCATGCCTGTAATTCTAGCACTTTCAGAGGCTTAGGCAGGAGGATTGCTTGAGTTCAGGAGTTTGAGACCACCCTGGGCAGCATAGTGAGAGCCTATCTCTACAAAACAAAGTGAAGCAAAACAAAAAACAGGTAGACTGTTAGAATGACAGTAGAGATATCCCAGAGATGGAGTTAGAAAGCCTCAGCACCATGTGGGTGACTCCAACAGTTGGTACATACTGTGCTGCCAAGGCTGATATCGTTCTACCCCATTCTTTTCTCTCAGAGGACTTCCTGCATATTTCTTTAGCTGTGTTCTCAATTCTACTTTGGTCTCCTGGAGGTTAAATTATAAGTAAACACAAACTCACAGAAGTTACTAAAAAACCGGTTTTAAGCATACATTGGTCTAGCTCCAGATTTATGAAAAAATAAAACAGAAAAACAAGGCTAAACCTTTTACCGGGTCTGTGTGATTATAGCTTTGCTAAAACACTCAATTTTTATTCCTAAATGAAATATTTGCTTTTTACAAATACAGTTGAATGTGTGTGAACTGATTCATGTCTGAGGTTATTCATTGAAGCAAAATAATAAGATTGAAAATGTTGGGACTTAGAAACCAATAGCCCAAAATATCGCACTTTAACGTGCTGAACTGAAGACGACGACTTAGGATCTCTCTGAGCTTCCCTCTCTTCCTGTATGTCAATCCTCTGTATCCCCCAAAGCTCTCCCAAAAAATAGGGTGAAGTTGTTCTCTGCAGTTGCCTTATGTGCCTAAAGTCTAGACTTGCCAAAGAAGAAATCAATTATCTTTGGTGCCTTCCCTGAGTTTTCATTAACTGAACTCATACTGCAGGAAGAAAGACAGAAGTCTGTCAACACACCTAGACAGATTTGTCATAAGCCATTGTTTGCACTGTGGGCCCAACATACTTTATTCCAGGCCATTGTATGTTCTTCAAGCCCACTGGGTCCCCCTAGAGATCATTTCATAGTCACCCTAAAATCCACACTTTCTCATCTCCCTGTCACCTAAGAAAAGGGTATACAAGCATCTATACCTCATTGCATGCTGGGATAAACATTCTGTGATTTTTACCCCCACTCCTGTGGAAGTTAATAAATTTGTGTACATTTTCTTCTGTTAATATGCCTTTTGTCAGTAGATTTTTAGCAAATCTTCAGAGAGCAGAGGGGAATTTTCCGTCAAACGTCCAAAAACTAACAAAATGTCCATCGATAGAATATTGGTCGTATATCTTATGGTATATCTCTATGACTGAATAACATGTAGCTTTGAAAAGAATGACACAGCTCTCCATATATTTGTTGTCAAGGTATATTATTAAATAAGCAAGATACAGAACAGCATATACTCAATGCTATGCTTTGTGTAAAAAAAAAGGGAAAATACATTTTAATTATCTCATATCTACATAAATTTGGAAAAAAAATTGCAGAAATCAGTAAGAGTGGACACTTGAGAGGATCAGGGGGTGGCAACTGAAGAGTGCAGTGTTTAGGCAGGTAGCGGCTGGGAGTCAAAGTAAGATTTTTTTTTTAATCCTTTTAATTTTATTTTATTTTATTATACTTTAAGTTCTAGGGTACATGTGCACAACGTGCAGGTTTGTTACATATGTATACATGTGCCATGTTGGTGTGCTGCACCCATCAACTCGTCAGCACCTATCAACTCGTCATTTACATCAGGTATAACTCCTAATGCCATCCTTCCCCCCTCCCACTTTCCCACAATAGGCCCCAGTGTGTAATGTTCCCCTTCCCGTGTCCAAGTGATCTCATTGTTCAGTTCCCACCTATGAGTGAGAACATGCAGTGTTTGGTTTTCTGTTCTTGTGATAGTTTGCTGAGAATGATAGTTTCCAGCTGCATCTATGTCCCTACAAAGGACACGAACTCATCCTTTTTTATGGCTGCATAGTATTCCATGGTGTATATGTGCCACATTTTCTTAATCCAGTCCGTCACTGATGGACATTTGGGTTGATTCCAAGCCTTTGCTATTGTGAATAGTGCTGCAATAAACATACATGTGCATGTGTCTTCATAGCAGCATGATTTATAATCCTTTGGGTATGTACCCAGTAATGGGATGGCTGGGTCATATGGTATTTCTAGTTCTAGATGCTTGAGGAATCGCCATACTATTTTCTAAAATGGTTGAACTAGTTTACAATCCCACCAACAGTGTAAAAGTGTTCCTATTTCTCCACATCCTCTCCAGCATCTGTTGTTTCCTGACTTTTTAATGATCGCCATTCTAACTGGTGTGAGATGGTATCTCATTGTGGTTTTGGTTTGCATTTCTCTGATGGCCAGTGATGATGAGCATTTTTTCATATGTCTGTTGGCTGTATGAATGTCTTCTTTTGAGAAATGTCTGTTCATATCCTTTGCCCACTTTTTGATGGGGTTGTTTGTTTTTTTCTTGTAAATTTGTTTGAGTTTTTTGTCGATTCTGGATATTAGCCCTTTGTCAGATGAGTAGATTGCAAAAATTTTCTCCCATTCTATAGGTTGCCTGTTCACTCTGATGATAGTTTCTTTTGCTGTGCAGAAGCTCTTTAGTTTAATTAGATCCCATTTGTCAATTTTGGATTTTGTTGCCGTTGCTTTTGGTGTTTTAGACATGAAGTCCTTGCCCATGCCTATGTCCTGAATGGTGTTATCTAGGTTTTCTTCTAGGGTTTTTATGGTATTAGGTCTAACATTTAAGTCTCTAATCCATCTTGAATTAATTTTTGTATAAGGCGTAAGGAAACGATCCAGTTTCAACTTTCTACTTATGGCTAGCCAGTTTTCCCAGCACCATTTATTAAATAGGGAATCCTTTCCCCGTTTCTCATTTTTGTCAGGTGTCAAAGATCAGATGGCTGTACATGTGTGGTATTATTTCTGAGGGCTCTGTTCTGTTCCATTGGTCTCTATCTCTGTTTTGGTACCAGTACCATGCTGTTTTGGTTACTGCAGTCCTGTAATATAGATTGAAGTCAGGTAGCGTGATGCCTCCAGCTTTGTTCTTTTGACTTAGGATTGTCTTGGCAATGTGGGGTCTTTTTTGGTCCCATATAAACTTTAAAGCAGTTTTTTCCAATTCTGTGAAGAAAGTCATTGTTAGCTTGATGGGGATGGCATTGAATCTACAAATTACCTTGGGCAGTATGGCCATTTTCATGATATTGATTCTTCCTATCTATGAGCATGGTATGTTCTTCCATTTGTTTGTGTCTTCTTTTATTTCACTGAGCAGTGGTTTGTAGTAGTTCTTGAAGAGGTCGTTTATATCCCATGTAAGTTGGATTCCTAGGTATTTTATTCTCTTTGAAGCTATTGTGAATGGGAGTTCATTCATGATTTGGCTCTCTGTTTGTCTGTTACTGGTGTATAAGAATGCTTGTGATTTTTGCACATTGATTTTGTATACTGAGACTTTGCTTAAGTTGCTTATCAGCTTAAGGAGATTTTGGACTGAACGATGGGGTTTTCTAAATATACAATCATGTCATCTGCAAACAGGGACAATTTGACTTCTTCTTTTCCTAACTGAATACCTTTTATTTCTTTCTCTTGCCTGATTGCCCTAGCCAGAACTTCCAACACTATGTTGAATAGGAGTGGTGAGAGAGGGCATCCCTGTCTTGTGCCAGTTTTCAAAGGGAATGCTTCCAGTTTTTGCCCATTCAGTATGATATTGGCTGTGGATTTGTCAAAAATAGCTCTTATTATTTTGAGATACATTCCATCAATACCTCATTTATTGAGAATTTTTAGCATGAAGTGCTGTTGAATTTTGTCAAAGGCCTTTTCTGTATCTATTGAGATAATCATGTGGTTTTTGTCTTTGATTCTGTTTATGTGCTGGATTACATTTCTTGATTTGTATATATTGAACCAGCCTTGCATCTCAGGGATGGAGCCCACTTGATCATGGTGGATAAGCTTTTTGTTGTGTTATTGGATTCGGTTTGCCAGTATTTCATTGAGGATTTTTGCATTGATGTTCATGAGGGATATTGGTCTATAATTCTCTTTTTTTGTTGTGTCTCTGCCAGGCTTTGGTATCAGGATGATGTTGGCCTCATAAAATGAGTTAGGGAGGATTCCCTCTTTTTCTATTGATTGGAATAGTTTCAGAATGAATGGTACCAGCTTCTCCTTATACCTCTGGTAGAATTCGGCTGTGAATCCATCTGGTCCTGGACTTTTTTTTGGTTGGTAGGCTATTAATTATTGCCTCAATTTCAGAGCCTGCTATTGGTCTATTCAGGGATTCAATTTCTTCCTGGTTTAGTCTTGGGAGAGTGTAAGTGTCCAGGAAATTATCCATTTCTTCTAGGTTTTCTAGTTTATTTGTGTAGCGGTGTTTATAGTGTTCTCTGATGGTAGTTTGTATTTCTGTGGGGTCAGTGGTGATATCCCCTTTATCATTTTTTATTGCATCTATTTGATTCCTCTCTCTTTTCTTCTTTATTAGTCTTGCTAGTGGTCTATCAATTTTGTTGATCTTTTCCAAAAACCAGCTCCTGGATTCATTGATTTTTTGGAGGGTTTTTTATGTCTCTATCTCCTTCAGTTCCGCTCTGATCTTAGTTATTTCTTGCCTTTTGCTAGCTTTTGAATGTGTTTTCTCTTCCTTCTCTAGTTCTTTTAATTGTGATGTAAGGGTGTCAATTTTAGATCTTTCCAGCTTTCTCTTGTGGGCATTTAGTGCTATAAATTTCCCTCTACACACTGCTTTAAATGTGTCCCAGAGATTCTGATATGTTGTATCTTTGTTTTCATTGGTTTCAAAGAACATCTTTATTTCTGCCTTCATTTTGTTATGTACTCAGTAGTCATTCAGGAGCAGGTTGTTCAGTTTCTATGTAGTTGAGCAGTTTTGATTGAGTTTCTTGGTCCTGAATTCTAGTTTGATTGCAGTGTGGTCTGAGAGACAGTTTGTTATAATTTCTGTTCTTTTACATTTGCTGAGGAATGCTTTATTTCCAACTATGTGGTCAATTTTGGAATAAGTGCGATGTGGTGCTGAGAAGAATGTGTATTATGTTGATTTGGGGTGGAGAGTTCTGTAGATGTCTATTAGGTCCGCTTGGTGCAGAGTTGAGTTCAATTCCTGGATATCCTTGTTAACTTTCTGTCTCGTTGATCTGTCTAATGTTGACAGTGGGGTGTTAAAGTCTCCCATTTTTATTCAATGGGAGTCTAAGCCTCTTTGTAAGTCTCTAAGGACTTGCTTTATGAATCTGGGTGCTCCTGTATTGGGTGCATATATATTTAGGAGAGTTAGCTCTTCCTGTTGAATTGATCCCTTTACCATTATGTAATGGCCTTCTTTGTCTCTTTTGATCTTTGATGGTTTAAAGTCTGTTTTATCAGAGACTAGTATTGCAACCCCTGCTTTTTTTTATTTTCCATTTTCTTGGTAGATCCTCCTCCATCCCTTTATTTTGAGCCTATGTGTGTCTCTGCATGTGAGATGGGTCTCTTGAATATAGCAAAGTGATGACTCTTGAGTCTATCCAATTTGCCAGTCTGTGTCTTTTAATTGGACCATTTAGTCCATTTACATTTAAGGTTAATATTTTTATGTGTGAACTTGATCTTGTCATTGTGATATTAGCTGGTTATTTTGCTCACTAGGTGATGTAGTTTCTTACTAGCATCAATGGACTTTACATTTTGACATGTTTTTGCAATGGCTGGTACCAGCTGTTCCTTTCCATGTTTAGTGCTTCCTTCAGGGTCTCTTGTAGGGCAGGCCTGGTGGTGACAAAATCTCTCAGCATTTGCTTGTTTGTAAAGGATTTAATTTCTCCTTCACTTATGAAACTTAGTTTGGCTGGATATGAAATTCTGGGTTGAAAATTCTTTTTTTTTTTAAGCATGTTGAATATTGGCCCCCATTCTCTTCTGGCTTGTAGAGTTTCTGCTGAGAGATCTGCTGTTAGTCTGATGGGCTTCCCTTTGTGGGTAACCCGACCTTTCTCTCTGGCTGCCCTTAACATTTTTTCCTTCATTTCAACTTTGGTGAATCTGACAATTATGTGTCTTGTAGTTGCTCTTCCCAAGGGGTATCTTTGTGGCGTTCTCTGTATTTCTTGAATTTGAATGTTGGCCTGCCTTACTAGGTTGGGGAAGTTCTCCTGGATGATATACTGAAGAGTGTTTTCCAACTTGGTTCCATTTTCCTCATCACTTTCAGGCACACCAATCAGACATAGATTTGGTCTTTTCACATAATCCCATATTTCTTGGTGGCTTTGTTCATTTCCTTTTCCTCTTTTTTCTCTAGACTTCTCTTCTTGCTTCATTTCCTTCATTTGGTCTTCAATCATTGATACTCTTTCTTCCAGTTGATCGAGTCAGTTACTGAGGCTTGTGCATTCGTCACGTAATTCTCGTGTCATGATTTTCATCTCTGTCAGTTCGTTTATGGCCTTCTCTGCATTGATTAGTCTAGTTATCCATTCTTCCATTCTTTTTTCAAGATTTTTAGTTTCTTTGCTCTGGGTACGTAGTTCCTCCTTTAGCACTGAGAAGTTTGATCGACCGAAGCCTTCTTCTCTCAACTTGTCAAAGTCATTCTCCATCCAGCTTTGATCTGTTGCTGGCGATGAGCTGCATTCCTTTGGAGGGGGAGATGCACTCTGATTTTTTGAATTTCCAGCTTTTCTGCACTGCTTTTCCCCCATCTTTGTGGTTTTATCTGTCTTTGGTCTTTGATGATGGTGATGAACTGATGGGGTTTGGTGTGGGTGTCCTTTCTGTTTGTTAGTTTTCCTTCTAACAGTCAGGACCCTTAGCTGCAGGTCTGTTGGAGTTTTCTTGAGGTCTACTCCAGACCCTGTTTGCCTGGGTATCAGCAGTGGAGGCTGCAGAAGATAGAATATTGCTGAACAGCGAGTGTTGCTGTCTGATTCTTGCTCTGGAAACTTCGTCTCAGAGGTGTGCCCAGCCGTGTGAGGTGTTGGTCTGCACCTAGTGAGGGATGTCTCCCAGGTAGGCTACTCGAGGGTCAGGTACCCACTTGAGCGTGCAATCTGTCTGTTCTCTGATCTCAACCTCTGTGCTGGGAGACCTACTTCTCTCTTCAAAGCTGTCAGACAGGATCATTTACATCTGCAGAGGTTTCTGCTGCTTTTTGTTTAGCTATGCCCTGTCCCCAGAGGAGGAGTCTACAGGGGCAGGCAGGCCTCCTTGAACTGCGGTGGGCTCCACCCATTTCGGGCTTCCTGGTGGCTTTGTTAACCTACTTAAGCCTCAGCAATGGTGGGTGCCCCTCCCCCAGCCTCGCTGCCACCTTGCAGTTAGATCTCAGACTGCTGTGGTAGCAATGAGGGAGGCTCCATGGGTGTGGGGACCTCCAGGCCAGGTGTAGGATATGATCTCCTGATGTGCCATTTGCTAAGACCCTTGGTAAAGTGCAGTATTAGGGTGGGAGTTACCCGATTTTCCAAGTGTTGTGTGTCTCATTTTCCCTTGGCTAGGAAAAGGCATTCTCGTCTTTTGGAACCTTGCGCTTCCCAGGTGAGGCAATGCTTCGCCCTGCTTCAGCTCTCGCTGGTCGGGCTGCACCAGCTGACCAGCACCAATTGTCTGGCAGTCCCCAGTGAGATGAACCCGGTACCTCAGTTGAACATGCAGAAATCACCCATCTTCTGTGTCGCTTGCACTGGGAGCTGGAGGCCAGAGATGTTCCTATTCAGCCGTCTTGTTCAGGAGCAAGATTTTTTCACTTAAATTTTTTTTTGAATCATGAGAACATATAACTGTTAAAGCAACAGCACAAACACAACACTTATTGTTAGCCCATGATAAATAAAGCATTGACATTTGGGTTGATTCTGATTTCAGGCTTGGCTAAGTAAAATATCTGAGCACTTGTCTTACATGGTCATTACTGAAATGATAGAGGAATGAGCAAAGGGAGCAAAGGGAAGATATGCCCCAAAGGCAATTCACAGTTCCCCGCTCAGGAAGACACATACTAATTGTGCTTGTCAAAGCAACAGTTTTTCAATTTCAGAATATTCTAAGTTCTAGCCTTCATAAAACACCTGTTATGAATAAATGCTCATGATTAATTATCTAACTTACAATGCCCTGCCTCCATCTCTACCTATCAAATTTCACCCATTTTTTTTTCCAATTACCCCAGCCGGGAGTTAAAGCTCACTGTTGCTACTATTGAAATATAACCTACACAAATTCCTCTTATGTGCTGTACCTCTTGGACTTCTTTCCGACACTTACCAACTCCAGTTGCTTCTATCAATGTAGTCTGTCTCAAATTTGTCCTCTTATCTCTCTTTTTCCTGCCACTATTGTGGTTCAGATACTCATCACTTCTTACTAAAAGTCTTGTCTCCTCACTCTCAGTCTTGACTTACCACCACCTCCCCATTCCAACCACTTCTACTCCTCCCCCTGCCAATTCATTCTTTACACTATAGCTGAAATTGAGAGAACTTCAGATTAATTATGGTGGACTGAACACATATTTGCCTCTGCTTCCTCTTGAAATCTCACTAAAATAAGAGTATTTTTAAAAGACATAAACTTAGAGGATAAATGAAGTAAGATATTGAGATTACAGTCAAAAAGAATTGTCAACACACTATTTGAAGGTGAGAAGTGAGTTGATGAATTATCAGAAAAGAGAAAGATAACACCAAGGGCTTGCAAATGGGATGCCAACATGAAAAAAGTGAATGCATGCCAGATGATTTTAAGATAGCTTAGTGAGTTATTGTAGGCATCAGGAACTGCAAAGATGTTGGTAATGGGACATGACAGAGGAATTAGTTGAAGGTCTGTTTAGGAAACAGATATTTCTCATCCCCATTCTGCAAACAACTATGAGACTGATCTTCCTTCATCCTGGATGGAGACTGGAGGTTTGATCTTTGTGACAATTGAACTGGTAAAGTTCCAGACCTGATAATACAAAAAGGACTCAAAACCAGGGCACTTCACCATGAAATTTCAGAACCCCAGAGATAAAGAGATTCCACAACCTTTCAGAAAAGGAAATACAAGTCACATATAAAGGACAGGAAGTAGAATAAACAATGGGCTTTTAACAATACTGAAGCTTGAAGGCAATGGGGCAATGACTTTAAAAGTCGAAGTTAATATCATTTTCAGCTTATACTTTTACATTTAGCTGAATTACTAATAAAGCATGAGCATGGAAGTAATGTATTTCAGTTATAGAAGAGATATGACACATACTGTTTATTGGTTACCCAAAAGTTTTCAAGTTCACTTTTCTCTTTTTACCTTCCACTAGAGGCTGGAAAAATTATTTATCATTATTTCAGGTGCCCTTGTACTTAGAAGTCACCATGCAATCTCCATTCTGACCAATGAGGTATAAATAGAATTCTCCCAGTGGATCTCTAGAAAACCTTTTGATTCCTCCCTCCCTTAACTCCCTCCCTCCTCCCTCCCTCCTTTCCTCCCTTCCTCCCTCCTTCCTTCCTTCCTTCCTTCCTTCCTTCCTTCCTTCCTTCCTTCCTTCCTTCCTTCCTTCCTTTGTTTTCATCTCTCTCTCTCTCTTCTATCTCTCTGGACATAGCTAATCTTTATCTTATTTGTTTTTATGAAATTAGGATATTTTACTAGATTCCTAATTTAGTGGTGCCCTCTTCTGAAAAAGTAGAAAAGTTCAGATATTTAACAGTTTTCCTTTTGCTTGTTTTAATGATGATGATTGGGGAGGGGTTTTGAATCCTCCAATTTTATGGTTCTTTTTTGTCTTATAGGACCCTAATTTTTTTCTTCCCTTTTTTCTTCTTCCTCACTTCACTGCCAAATTGCCACAGGGTTTGTCTTCCTTCCTTTTGCCTTTTCTTTTCTCACTCAGAGCTATGCGTTTCAAAGACCAACTTTTAAAATGTAGTCTATCCGTTTAAATCTCATCTGTCTCTTTAAATTGCATCAATCCTTTTCAATGGCACCTGGTCCTTTAAATAGCTAGTATTTGAAATTACTTTCTAGTAGCCTTGATTAAATGCTTTTTTATAGTTTCTAATGTAAACTAGTTTTAATTTATGACTTTTTGAATTGAATGTAAAGAGACTCTAGTCTGGCCAACATGGCGAAACCCTGTTTCTACTAATACAAAAATTATCCAGGTGTGGTGGCTCATGCCTATAATCCCAGCACTTTGAGAGGCCAAGGCGGGAGGATCACTTAAGGCCAGGAGTTCAAGACCAACGTGACCCACATGGTGAAACACTGTCTCTACTAAAAATATAAAATTTTGCCCAATGTGGTGGTGCACGCCTGTAGTCCTAGCTACTTTGGAAACTGAGGCAGGAGAATCACTTGAACCTGGGAGGTGGAGGTTGCAGTGAGCTGAGATTACACCACTGCACTCCAGCCTGGGTAACAGCAAGACTCCATCTCAAACAAACAAAATGTAAAGAGACTGACTAGTATTTACCTTTTAGGATGTCAGTGAAAATTAGTGAAAGCTTTGAATAATGATTTATTTAAAAATAAATGCAGTATGATTACTTCCTGGTGTGGTGAGGACCTTGGGGAGCACTCTCTTTTCAAATAAATAATTGTTTATAATTGTTGTATTTCCTAAGTTTATGGATTTTATGTTACAATAGTACCTGATTGCATTTTGTTTTCTTCAGTAGTCTGTTTTCCCATTGAAATATTTTTCACTTAATTTATTTACTTTGCAAACTTAAAAACAGAAGTCATAGTTAGCAGAAGTAAATTTTAGCTCAAACTATACCCATGACATTATGAGTTTTACATAGAAATTTACTGAGACTTATAAGGAGTTAGTATGTTTATAAAGCTTCCTAGAGAGGGAGATGCTGAATTTCTTTTTATCGCTCATTCTTCTTTTAGGTATCCTCACCACCAGGAAGTTCTTTACTGTTTTTAATCAAGTCCTTTAAATCACATGAAAAACTGTTAAAACAAACTAAAATTGGCCCAAGGAGGCCTATGTGTGAGTTCCTAAATGCAGCCCAACTCAGCACTTAAACAAACTGAAAACCTAACTTGGGAACAGAATCTCAGCCAATCACAGGCGGCCAATTGTTCAAACCATGTTCAAATAAGACAGATGTGAGCTACAACCAATTGGGCTATCTCTGTACCTCACTGCAGTTTTCTGTATGTCACTTCCTTTACTCTAGTTACGAATATAACCTACACATTTGGTGGGGTGGAACATTCTGGGCCATTTTTGGACTGAACTGCTGCTCAGTTCTAAAGTCACAAATAAAGGCCAATTAACGTCTGTAAAACTAGATTTGTTGTAATTTTGTCTTTTAACACAACACATTTCCAATATGACTAATGTTTAGGAAAACAAACAACTTGAATTTTTGCTGGCTTTCTTCTCTGCAGACATATTCCTAACTTTTAATCCTACTATATTTTGTGTGATTTAAAATTATGTTGTTTAATTTTATAAGTCAAAGATAATTTCTGGTCTATTTTCAAATATTTACATGCTAGGATTGTAGCTCATATTCTATGAGAATATGCTATGGATAAAAGACATTTTTTCCATAGTAACTGGAGGCGGAATGGTAGGTGGAGGTGGTAAAGCCAGTAAATAGGTGTGATATCTGAATGGGGTGGTATTTTTAAAGAAATGATGAATGTATGTATGTATTTAGTAAATATTTATTGAGTACATATTGTGTGCCAGGTATTGTACAAACTTGAACTACTGAACAAGTTCTTGCCCAGTGAAAGTTTTTTAAGAACATACTTTCAAAAGCACGTAATGGTTTATAACTAGTACATTAATTGTGGGAATGTGATTGCTTCCACAGTATTTAAAATATTTTGTGTTGTATAATAGTTTAAGCTTTCTCTTACAAAAGTGTTTATGAAATATTCCTTTTATAGATAACGGGACACTTCAGCCATATTCTTGTCAAAATTGTCATAACTTCTGAATTGCTGAAATCAGGCCTAGATTGTTGCAGTGGCTTTTCAATGGGTGTTCTGGTTTGTAGTCTTTCCCATTTACAACACATTCTCTGCCTTGAAGTAAAATTATTTTCCTATACTGTTAAATCAATTTTTGCTACTTCCCTGCTTAAACACCTCATTGGTTTCCTATTTAAATGTTGTTTTGAGTCATTTAATGAGCTGCAGGTGAAGAAACATGATTTTTCTCTCTACCCTGCATGAGTTCTCAGTTGGGACAGACCTTTGCAATAAAACATTAATAAGAGAAAAAAAACACAGAAGTTTAATCACATGTATATCTTATCTATATATTTTCAGGGAAAAATGAGGAGTTCCCTGGAGTAGATCTGAAACAGGTGGCTTTGACTTCGAGCTTAAATACTATGGTTCCCCGATACAAAGAAGTATGTGAGAGAGACTCAGTTATGACAAGAAAAAAATTACACCGAGAAAAACCTGTTAAACAAGAACAAGGTTTATTATGCAGATTTTTGCTGATGACTTTCCCCTGATAAGAATTTCTAATAATTAAGTAATCTTTCTCTTCCTGGTACAGAGAGGGAGATTCCCTTACAAATTAAGATTTCCTTTAAAGATAAAAATTTTCCTTACAAAAATATCTTCTGTTTTTAAAGCTTCTCTTGTGTCTGCTGTTTCTCAAAATAATCAACTTTAAATAATTTTTGTGCCAAAGAGGCATTCTTAAGGTGGCATATTCTGGTCTCCTACAGTTACATTGGGGTGGTGTGTCCTGAATTTCCTCAATATGTTATAAATATTTTGAAGCAATCACATTTTTGTTGTGTGTAACACATTTACAAAACAAAACCATTATAATATATATGAGTGAAACAGGGAGTCTGATCAACAACAAGCTTTGTCACAACCAGATATTTAAAAGCAATGCAAATACCTGTTGTTCTGCCTATGTTAAAAGTTTTGAGATGAGGGTATAGAATTATAATCTATCCAGAGAAGAGATGTGGGGAAAATCTCCAAATTTTAGAATAAAATCCAATTTTCTAACTATAGTTTTCTTGGCTCTAACTGCAGAGAAAGCAAAATAGCTGTCTTTTTCTTCTTTTCTACAACCTCTTTCTGATTGCAGATGCTTCTTTATGTCTTCTTTTACCTTTCAAGCCCGTACTTGATGTACTTGTCACAGGACAAAAAATTATGACACATGAGGAAAAGTAGTTGTGTGGACCATTCCCAGATGTTTTCAAAGGATAATCCTTTGTTAACTGGGATAAGAGATGTTAGGGTACTGAGTTGAAAAAGCTGGAGAGAATGGAATTGTTCTAATGAGAAAAGAGTGGAAGCTTGGTGGTGATGGGATTGAGAATACATTGTTTCAAAATATGACAGCTTGGCATTTGAGAAAACAGCACAAGCAGAAAGTACTCCTTGACTTTCTTGCTGTCTTTTTTCCCTGAAACAGGCCATAAAATAATTCTTTGACCTTCCTCTGAATAAGTCGCTCATTTTGAGGTACCCTCCCTATATTCAGAGGAAAGGAGCATCCTTATCTCTGAAGACACAGGGACACAGAGAATAATCTGAACAAACCAGCCTTGCTAAGTTGCCCACAGTCTATTTCCATTATATTACCAGCAATGAGTATGGGCAGGGTTCACAGTCCTGGGTTCTTGCCTTCATGGAAGAAAGAATTCGGCCAAGAGACAGAAGTAGATTTAAAGCAGAAGTGAAGGTTTATTGAAGTAAAGTATACTTGGAACGGATCAAGTGGGTAACCTTGAAAGACTGAGTGCCCCGCCTGATTGTTGGCTGAGGAATCTTATAGTTACGATTTCATGTTTCTTCTTAGTTTCCTCCCCTCATCCTTCCCCTTGGGCAGGCTGTTGGCTAATCGCAGCATAAGTAGTGACTTGCCAGCGTTTGGGAAGGGCCACATGTGCTATTTGCTAGTTGAAGTCATGTGTATGCTCTTTTAAGGTAATTTCCGCTTACCAGTCTAGTGCGTACAGAGAAAGGTTATGTACTAGTCAAACTCTGCTGTTTTGCCCCTTGCTGTGCATGCCTGGACATGTCCCCAGAAGAAGGTGAAATGTTGCCATTTTGTCCCTTACTGTGCATGCCTGGACACGTTTGCTATTTTTAAGTTCTTATTGGGAAGTTGTTGCCCACAAGCTCAAGATATTTCCTGTTTGATAGGAAATTTTCCGCTCCCTGGTACTGGCTGTGACCACTTATCACTCCTGAGGAGATGGCCTGACAATTGCCTGACAGTTACCTGACCTTGTTTGGGGCCCCATCCTACCCTATTCATATTTGCCTGTCTACCTACTCTGATGATTGCAGCATGCGCCTTTTGTCTGATCATACTTTTCCTCAACTATCTACTTCATCAAACTTAGCTTAAAAGTACATGTTTCCCTGTTTCTTTGGATCTTTATTTCTGAAGGCCCTTGTGTCATGTGAAACTTGTATTAAATAGATGTGTATGCTTTTCTCTTTTTTCTGTTTTATTGTTTGTTTTGAGTTTTTTTGGAGACAGGGTCTTACTCTCGCCCAGGCTGGAGTGCAGTGGTGTAATCATGGCTCACTGTAACTGACCTCTTAGGCTTAAGCAATTCTCCCACCTCAGCCTCCCAAGTAGCTAGGATTACAGGCACACACTGCCACACCTGGCTTATTTTTGTAGGTGTAGTCTTGCTACATCGACTAGGCTTGTCTTGTACTCCTGGCCTTAAGCAACCCTCTTGCCTTGGCCTCCCTAAATGCTGAGATTATAGGCATGAGCCAGTATGCCTGGCCTTTTTTCTTGTTAATCTGTCTTTTGTTATAGGGATCTCAGCTATGAACCTTGCAATGTGTGAACAATCTTTTCTTTCTACAGTGTGTAGATGGTGGGGGAGGCAGTTAGTTTGGAACCAAGGATGGAGAAGCTCCCAGGAGGAAGGGTTGATAAAAGGGTGGGGATGACAAGTAATCTGAGAAGAATTTGAGAGGAAACAGATCTAATGAGGAATTTTTATTAATATTTGCCTTTTGGTGTCAGGTGTATGCCTTTGTCTTCCTATAGAAAAATTGGAATTATTTGCTAACATTTCATTGAATTGGATGTACTTTTAGAGAATAGTCAAGTAAAGTGGGAACAAGAACAGGTTGCCAACAGGATTAACTTATTTACTTTAAGCCCAATGTATTTCATGTTCAAATCTATGTGTGTGTGTGCGTGCATGCATGTGCATGTGCACAAGTGCAGGTGCACAAATGCTCACATAGGGAGAAGTTCAGGAAGAATATAGATATCTTGTGGTTTGACTTTGCCTCTTCTATTCTCATAGATGTGTCTATTTTCAGATCTTGGTGACCTAATAACTACAAATAGCTAAGAGGACAGAGACAATAAAGGTTATTTGTAAGATTTTAAGCTTGGTGGATCCTGATATACTAGTGTCAGTTGAAGAATGACAAGGTTCATAAGTTTGTAAAGGAGAGCTTTATTTCTCATAAATGGTTATAGCCTGAAGGGTGGCCCTTCTGATCAGCTGGGAAGCATGGCCTTTGGCCAGAAGCTAGAAGCAGACACTTTTGTGAGTAGGGGGGAGGTGGGGCAAAGGGAACATGAATTTATGTTGAGCAGGGTGGCTAAATATGCAAATTCAATATGCTATAGGAGGAATCATAAGTGTTTATGAAATGAGAAACATTTACGTGCACAACTGAACTTCATCTTCCTTCATGGGACCCATGTTCAAAAAATGGCAGGATTAGCATGACCCAAGGGTGGCATTTTTGGCCCTCTGATGTCAAAAGGTGAAGCAGAGGACACAAAACCCTCACTGCACATTCTCTGCAGACTGGCCAGAACCACTCCGTGGTTGTCGGTGATCTCTTATCAGTCAGGCAGTTGGTTGAAATCAGGCATGGAATCTTTTGAAAGGGCTGGTTTCTACACACACACACAGACACACACACACACACACACACAGAAATATTATTCAGCCTTAGAAAGGAAGGAGATCCTGCCATTTGCAACATGATGATCCTAGAGGACATTATGCTAAGAGAAATAAGCCACAGAAAAAAAGTACTCCACATCTTTCTTACATGCAGCATCTTAAAAAATGCGGAATACACACAAACAGAGTAGAAAGGTGGTTACCAGAGGTAGGGGGAGATCAGGAGATGTAGATAAAAAGAAACAAAGTTACAGTTTTGTCAGATGAAAAAATCTAGAGGTCTGATATACAGCATGTGGACTATAGTTAATAGTTTCACTGACAGAGGATTTTTCTCAGTCACTTTTGCCAGCTGGAAGTGTCTGGCTGGTGATGCCCCAACCTGGGCCTGACTCGGCCCCAGGTCTGCTGCAGTAGGTACTCTACCCGTTTGACAGTGACTTGCACACTGGCTCACCCCATGACTGGCCCAGGAGTGCCCCAGCCCACCTGTATTACAGTTCATACCCGTGTTCAGCAATTCTTGTGTTCTTGTCATGCATCCAAGAGGAATGAGGTTACATTGACAATTGAAGGGTGAGAAGGGCAGAGAAGAGCTTTATTAAGTGACAGAACAGCTCTCAGCAAACAGGGGCCATGAGGGTGGTCCACCACATGAAGTCGGGTGGTCTCCCCTTCAGTGTGGCTGGGTCCAGGGCTTT